>NW_021939396.1:55918479-56142415 GCF_001715985.3 Manacus vitellinus | reverse complement strand
AAAAAAATGTAATGTAGTATCTGCTTGGTGCTTGGGTGACAGCACCTTTGCAAGAAGGGGAATGGAGGAAAAGGAAGCATTATGTTAGGATTTTAACTTTGAACCTAGTAAAGAAGGCAAATAACATTCTTGTTAAGTTTAAGAACAGAGGCACTATCTGAAGGCATTTTCTCCTTTCCATAAAGTAAACTGTGATTTTTGATTTAATGAGTATCACCTTTTGATACTGTGGTCACTTCTGTGATTTTGCACAAAATTCTTTTCAGTTCTTTTAATGCCCGATTTTTACCTAAGAAGAACCTAATATGCATATATCTTTAACTTATCAACTAGAAGCTATGAAACCAGTGAACATAATTTCAAATTACTAGCAATACCAAACCACTAAGAGGATCTGTCCCTTGCTCAATCCTGTGATGCAGTAGGAACAGGGCTGGGAGTATTTCAGCTTTATAATTTTTCTGCCTAGAATGTCATAGAGAGGATAAGACACTCTTTTCATTATTCTGTAGTAAGAGTAATCACTCTGCTACCTGCTTTATTCCTTGATGCTCAAAGGTAAGGCACATGGATAGAGTACAGTCCTTTCTAGTGAGAAAAGAGAGCACCTCTTCAAACAGAGCCTTTTTTCATTTTCCTCCCATTTAGAATTATCTAATGGGTCCAGCTCCTGCCTAACTAGAAATGACTAGAAAGCAGAAATATTGCAGTAGGTGTTGTCCCTAAATTAAATTATAGTAAACGTGTATTTCCAAAAATAGGTGGAATTGGTGAGGATTTTTTCAAACCTGATGACTAATATAAAGTATTTATTTGAAGTTCATTTCCTGTGTCTCTCTAAAGTCTGCTATTTAACTGCTATTTCTGTCACTATATACAACATTTAATATTATTTATTAAGATAGGAAGGGTGGTATTGTTTCTAGAAAAACCAAAACAAGAAAAAAACAACAAAACAACCCAACTCCCAAAAAATATTATTTGAATATGGTAGTCTTTTTACAAGTAATTTGAATTTGATAAATGATAAAAAAGAAATACAGTTGACTGTTTAAAATTTTTATAAATATTATTATTAAACTAAAATATTATTTTTCATTCTCCTCTCCCCCCAGAATTTCAAATCACTTAAATATTTCAATCAATAGATCACGGAAAACTGTTGAGATGATTAGATATAACTTTTACAAGGATTCATACAACCCCTATTAGTATATTTCCACATCTTGTTTTTAACTTCATCAGCAATATCATGCATAAATGTTTTCCATTAAGCATTGGATAGTGATCTGCAGAAAATATATAATCTAATATCAAGAATATTAAAAATATTGTAGTAGATTTTGAATATTTTTACAGTTTACTATTTCACTGTTTTTTGTTATAGGATTTATTTATTTTTTGGATTTATTTCATATACCTAGACTGCGTCTCAGGTAAAAAACCATCTTTCTCTATTGTGTGTTCCTCAAGAGCCCATATATTTAAAAGGGGACTTGATAAAAAAGGATGCTTTATAGAGCATATACTAAATATTATTGAGGGAAATGAAGAGAAATATATAGAAGTATAGTAAACTGTGACACACCATTAACCATTTTATCACCTGTAATGTGTCTGACTGCACTCCTTTGGCTGTTTACCTGTCTTAGAAACTCTAAATAAATCCGTTTTTTTAAACTGGTGCTTTATCAGCTGGAATACCATTGCTGCTTAAAAGATTTTAGTATCTCGGTTCCATTTATCAGAGCTGCTGTCATGTCACAGCACTTAGCAGAACATCCCACTGTCATATGAGAAGTTAGCACACCCGTTGAAAACTGTGAATATTAATTAACTGTATCACTATGCAAATTTTTTTCATGGACCAGAAAGTGTATAATTTGGATATAAAGCATCTGGATGAGAATGACCTGGTCACACCTAAAAGGTGGAAAAATTTTTCCCCAAAAGATTTAATTTCCTGATAAAACAATAGCCTATTATATTTCATATTCAGCTGTATTATTTGGCAGACTGAATTTTGCTGAGAAATAATTAATCAAAATCCCTGATCTTGTTTAAGCATTCTTGATAAGCTGAATTATTTTTTTCTATCATCAACAACACATCACTGAAGTAGAGCGTAGCTTTTTGTGCACTCAGGCATCACTCCAATCTTCATCACTGTTCAGCTATCAGCTGGAGCCGCATAATTTCACGTCCTTCAGGGGGATTGTTTCTGAATGCCACCAAAATGACTTTGGGTTTTGAAAGCAAAGGCTGATTTAGGCCTTAATGCTTCTGTCCAACCCCTCCGAAGGCTCACAGCCTCATTATGTTGCAGTCATACCTGGTGATCGTGTGTGTGCTGGGATCTGTTGTGTGCAGTGTTGTCAGACAAGTGCAAGGCCAACAGTATAAAAACCCTCCTCAGCCTAATTCAGTAATTGTGGCTCCAGCCACAGCTTCACAAAGGAGGCAGTTTTCCTTACACTGTCCACTGCTCAGATAATTGGTGTGACATCTCATTTCTCCCTTCGCTGGGAGAAGACGCTCGGACAGAATGTTCTCTCTTCCAGCACATGCCTCTGGCCCTGAGTAAAAGACCAATTATGCTTCATGGTTCAGGGTCGGACACCTTTTCCAGGTTGGTCAAGAGCAACATTCCCCTGCTTTATCACCCTGCTGAAAATGAGACATGATGGAAAAAGAGACTAAACGTGCTTCCTCCAAACTCATGCTGTCAGGTAGTTATATGCAGAAAAAAACCTGCCAGTTGCAAGGTATGATGCCTGTGCCATTCCTCTCCACTCATTCTGATGTCTAAGCAGAATTTCTTGCCAAGTATGTGGCCTGTAGGTTTAACTATTTCAAATAAACCAGTAGTGTCCATGGATTAACAGTGACCTTCTAGGTCAGAAATTGTAGCTCTATTTTGCCACTTTTGCTCTTATGGGAAAGGGAATAGGACAGCTTATGCCACTGTGATTCAGTTTCATACATTGGCTTATAACTTGAATTTCTAAGAATTTTCATATCTTTTTCACTTTACAAGAATCTCTATCTTCAAATATCAATGTGAGAGACTACAGAAATTCTGAAAACAGAATTAAAATATTGACCACAACACTAGCAAAGATATTGTAATATTATAAAGTAGATTTCAGTCACGAGGATATTTGTTGGATGTGAAACTGTTGTAGTTCTCTTTTTGTAGCACTCACTGGCTGCAACAGAAAAAGGACTACAGCTCTGACAGATCAACCCCAGTAAGAATATTTTTTTTAATCAGTGTTAATATTATATAGACTGCACCCATTAAGGAGTGCAATCTAAATACACAAATTTAGGAATATCATTCCAGCCAAGCATTTTTATAGTCAAGATATCGTAAGATCGGTGTGATGCAATTAAATAAATAAGTAACAGTTAAAGATTATCAGCATCATGGGAGCTGCTGCAGTATTGTCAACAGATCACACGCAACTGAAGAAACTAGAGGAATGGTTTCACCCTGTAAGCTATAATAAAATGTACAAAGACAAAACCACATTCACCAGAGGGCAACCTAGCACTTTCCACAATGGAAAAGGTTCTGTTTTATAAATATTCAAATATAGGTAAGCCAGATATAGTCATTCGCTAAAGCTCATAAACAGAACAGCAACAAACATGGCAGCTAAGCTATTTCCAAGTGAAACAAATTGAGCTTCTCAGAATATAAAGAAAGACCAATAGGAAATGCCTCTAAGGTTTAAAACAGCATAGCAGCCTTTAAAACCTTTATTTTCTTTATTGTTGCAGATATCTGTAAGAACAGATGGTTTCAAAAAGATGTGTTTCTATTTAGGCTTCTGCTGTACTGTATTTATGAGAGTGTATAGTCACAAGACATATGCCACCTGGCTTTGAGCTGTGATTCATTCAGCTGCAGAACTGTATTAGGTGAAAATCTTTTGCAACACTGAAGAAGTTGCTGGAATGTTGTAGGAATAGAACTCCTGCAGTTTGAAGCACTCTACCCTGTTTCAGTAAGAATAACTATATCTGATATTCTGTCCAGAAAAAGTAAGGAAGAAAAAAAGAGTAAGTGGTTCTTGTAGCTCAAGAAGTTACTTGATTGTCATGGACAAAAAACAAGGGAAAAAAATTCTCACAAGCCATACAAGTAGTGAGAAGAAATGAGCTCATGAAACGTAGTCCTGAAGTCTCATTTCTAACCACAGATCTAATGCACAATCCATAAAACTTACTTGGCTGGGTACATGTTCAGTTGTTTATTTTGGTTCTTTATATTTCATGTTTATCTTTAAGTTCTTTATATACAGAAAAGCCATAAGTGCATTTTAAAGACATGCTGCGTTTTCCTCTTTCAGCCATAGTTTTTGAATAATGCTTTGTGGAACCTATTAGTTCTGTTAGAGCCTTTCTGGAAAAGTAAGGAAGGTGACAGAGAATCAACCGAAGACTTCTCTTGGCATTAATTGACTCAGGGATACATGTTTTCTAAGGGTCAAAGCACAGACACCCACATGTGGTAGCTGCAAGATTTGTTCTGGATGGATATAACCCCACTACTGAGAGAAAGAAGCAAGGAGAGAGGGAAGTGACCTGTTATTTAATCTCAAAACAAGCAGCCAGTAAGGCTCTCTCCCCTCTCCTCAATGTTCCTCACTGTGAATCCTGTGATCACATCCAATCTATGCTTCTGGAAATATGTAATGTAGGAAAAAAATATTTTAAATGTTCATTCCAGCCTAGTGCTGCGGCCTCCAGAATCAAGGAAAGCAAACTATTGGGGAAAACAAAGCAAACTGGAAAGCTTAAATGCAATAAAAAAATACCCTTTTCTTATCAAAGAGTGAAAAGAGTCAGCCATCAAAGTCAGACAGCTAGAAATATAAAGAAATTTTCTTTTATCCCTAGTTTACTTATTCAAGTTGATTTCCTCAAGTCTTGTAAAAGATTTCTCCCTAATATGACTCTGAAACTTGATGAATCACAGCTCAAAATGGGGAAGATGTACACACTCTTCTGATCATTGTTAAATGCACTTGACCAGATTCTGAAGTGAAGAATGTTTTCACTTTGGAAATACTTGAAAAGGTACTGCTTTAAAAGCTTGGCTTGCAGGAAAAATGTAAACACTGTTTTGAGATTCAGCAAAGATATTTATAGCCATTCTAAAAAAAAATAAAGAAAAAAAGAAGCCAACCCCCACCTTGTTTCTCTTTTAGTACCAGACAACCTACATACAAGGAGTTTCATAGACAAGCTATTGACAAGGTGATTTGGTTTGACTGATCAACCCTATTGGCAAGTCTTGGTAGCCTTGTCATGGTTATTCAATGCAGGAGGTTCAAGCCAGACTCTGAAATCATCTCATATGCAATAAGCAGAACGATAATTGCAGTTATATTACATTTACAACTGTAGGTGCATATATATATATATATATATAAAACAGTGTAACATGCTACTTATATTGTAGCCAGAGTACAAGATAAGATTTAGGGTCAGAACTTTGGACTCCTTTCTAAATGTATCATGCAAGTCAGATGCATTCAAGGACTCAAATCATACATTCCAAAGAGAGGTATAGATACTATAAATATTATATATAGAAATTCTTTAATTTTTTCCACAGTTTTCTCCCTATAAGCTAGGAAAATCCAAAGATATGTTAAGAAAGAACATAGAATAAATCTACTATTGGAGGGCATCTCTTTATTTTTAAAAATCTTCCTGCATTTAATCTTTCGGTCCCTGAATTAACTTTTCAAACTCTTTCCAAAATTTTCATTTATTTGCTCAGACTTCCAGCACATACAACAACTATTGCAGATATATCTCAGACTGATATATTTTGTGGGAATCTTCACTTCAAAAATTGAGAATAGCCACCTGTATTTCACACAACCCACTGAATGGAAAGGAACACCTTTTATTCACTAAGATACTATGTGCTCAGATTACTAATGTAGGTGCAGAAGTTTCTGTTCATAAAAACAGCATCAGCTGGACTCAACATTACCCTTCCATTAGGAATGAGCTAGGGAGAATGACACATTTGAGATAATTCTGTGAATTTCATGGGGTAAAAATGTACAGTCTGAAAACATAATATATGTATGTGCTAAATCTCTGCTGTTGCTGGACATTAGTGGAGCTGATGGCTGCCCAAGGATCCAATTTAACAGAGATTCCCTTGAAATAAAAAGGCACAACAAACCAGGGAATCTCTTATTCTCTCCCTGCAGTCTCTGGTGTTTCAGGTTACTGGTGGTGTGCTACAAGTCAAGCTGCCATTTTCCTAACAAGGTAAATAGTGAATATGCAGAAAGACTTGTGACCAGATGAAAAGAACATTTGTCATTACTCATGTGGTAATTTCGAAGAGGCTGGTTACTGCCTTGACAGAGCACAGCACCACAAAAGACAAAGGGCTTGCGCATCCTTTATTTCTCTGTTCTCCCATTCCAAATCACAACTTTTGGTGGCGTTAAATTTACCAAACCTAACTCACACAAACTGAAATTGCATTGGAATATGGTTTCACCTTGTAGGATTATTTTTAGAGACAGAAGATTCCGTGCCCCAACTTATGTTTATGCCAAGAGTACTTTCAGAATCTTAATTTCCTGGCTCTGAAGCCAAACCATGTTTAGTTAGGCCCATTTAAAAAAAATCCCAACAAACCAAACCAAACCAAAACTAAAAACGAACCTAGAAAATGTTCTTTTTGTGTCACATAGCACAGTATTTCAATTTGAAATGTGTTTATGTCTCTAGGATGCATTCTTTCACCCAGGTATATGCAGATTCATCCATCATGCATACTCCCAGAAAGATGGTAAAAAGTCTGAGAATGTATTTAATAATGAGGATATTTAAAGTCACTATTTTCTAATAATAGTGGGTGATAATTTGGCCATATGATATCAGACATTGTATAAAAGTGCAGACCGATGGCATAATAATATTTATTTTTTACTGTATTATTAAACAAACAAGAAGAACGATTAGAATGAGTTGTGTAATGGAAAGTAATTAATGGTAGCATAGATGTTTTCCACCCTACATACTTCGACTTAGAATTACACTGAACCAGGAGTACCATATGGCTACAAACACAAACAAAATGCTAAACCAGCAACACTGTCTGCTAACAGTTTGGGAATAAAACAAAGCCCTGTTTTAACAACTTATGAGAGAACATCACAACGATTAAAAAAAGGAATATCATACTAAGAAATTAAAATTATATTTTTTATGCTCTGTTTTTCTGAATTTAAACCAAAACAGTCATTTGAATTTAGATTTTAAACTTTAGAAGAAGGAAAATTTTAAACTTCTAAAAGTTTGACCAGAAAATTAATTTCTCAACCCTGCTGTTATGCTAAAATCATGGAAAAGGAACCCAGTGCTGTAGGTTTCATATTACTAAGAAAATAGCAGTTCTCCCACTGTCAGGACTACATGCAGAACTACGATAAGCCTGCTCTAAGAAATGCTTACTTTCATGTAAAAATGCATAGTAAATAATTTCTTCAGGAAAAAGGATTTTGTGCCGCACTTTAGACCATCACAGAGCCAAAGAGAAGAAGGAAAGTATAAAGGTGCACATTGGAAAGTTCTTCTGAATAGTAAAATACAGAGACATGAAACACAGCCCATCTCGACAGATACTCTTGTTTCAGTTAGCTGAGCAGTCTGGATGGAATTTTGTTAGACTAGTAATGCCAACAACTCTGCTCCTCTGCCACAACATTTTAGTGTGCACAACTTAACTTCTATCAGCTACATTCTTGCGCTAAAGCGTTCCTTTGAAGTTTCCTCTTTTGATTGGGAAGGGGTTCAGCACTTGGGCAGACAGAAAAATCATTTGTATGCAGTCATCAACACGTTTTTGTTCAGCATCCTCGCTAGACCAATCCAATCAAGTTTATGAATTAGTCTGATTAATAATGATTAATATGGAATCAAAGTAGAAGTTGCAGAAGTTGCTGCACTGTAGTATTTCTACTGCTATGTAATAGATATAGTGGTTTGTAAATAGTATTGCTTGTGTACAGTTGCATAAAAAAAATCTGAGCCCTCCTCATCTGGCCCCAGTTTAGCCAATCCTGTTTTCCTTTAAGGACATAGTGCCTAGTAGCATTAAGATCTGCCATGAGGAGTATTTATGTCACTTAGTTTCTCTTTAACTGTGATATGAATGCACTTAAATAGCCTTGTACTTGCCATCGCTTCGGACCACAAAATGACATTTGGTCTACAACCCAATTAGTTTTACCAAGTTAGTCTTTAGAAACTGTTTCATACATTGATTTGATGGCTTCAATATTAGACATTATTTAGACTTTAGAACCCTCCCTTACTCAAGAGCAGTTAATGGACTGGGAGCAAAGGAAACAGTGGAGCTCTGAGACCAGCTAAAGAAGCGAGGAGGAAAATAAAATCTCAGAGAAATATATAACTCTGTTAAATATGAGAATGAATTATCTACCCCATTGTTAGAAAAAGTAATATGATGAATTATAGACTAAGAAGCTATCCTGATTCTGTGTTTTCTAATGTTCCTCTCACTGAATTTTTACAATGTCTGGTAGAGGTCACTCCTTCTTATACCCACTAAAAATAACAGAATTTCCCCCCCAAGTAAGCATATTTCAGGGTTGACCTAATATCGGCCTTTTTCCATTTACAGAAAATCTAAAGTTTCCTGAGGGCAAGAAACACATTTTCTTATAGTGACATGTACTTTTGTGCCATTCAATGGCAATAATTATAATAAGTACTACTCATATAGTCCTCTAATTGTAATCCATAGCTACATACTGTGCATGGGGCAGTGAAACCTAGCATGCCTCTTGAAGGTGTTCAGCTAATTTGTTCCTTTTTCCAGAAGTAACTCATGTCTACTGGTCTCATGGTGAGTGGAGAATGCCCCTCAGCTTTGGGTAAAATCTATGTGCCTTTGTTTGAAGCACTTGTTTCAGCCAATTCAGCAATATAATAAGACTGTGTCATGGAAGCCACTGTTCTTATCATATGTATTTTTGCCTGAAACCACAGAGATGTTGATGACAGGTTATGATTTTATGACATTTAGGTATATATTATATCATCTTGTTGTAAGTTTATATTTAGAATTACAGAAATGCAAATAAAGTAAAATAATTAACTGTTTCTTGCATGGATATTCAACGTGAACAACAAAAAAGTATTCTTACTATGAAGAAAAGGCTAAGTGTTAAGATAAAATTTGCATATAAATGAGAAGGAGTACTCCCACATTCATTCAACCTTTCAACCTTACTGAGTCTTCCACTGCAGTACTTTCTATTTCCTCTTAGAAAGAGTTGAATGTGCTATAACTGTTTTAAGGTTTGTCTTTTTTTCTTTTATGCTACTGCCTTTGCCCGAATTTTTTTGCACACAGGGATGGCCTTTGGTAATACAGCAAACAGAATTATAATTCTATCATATATTATATTTATACTACCAGGAAATTACAGAATAGGTCAGTGGATCACATCTCGATAGTAAGGAGATATGTTGTAAGTCAGTATGACTTTTTCTCCTTTTTGCTAGAAAATTTCAAGGGAAAAGTAAAATAATGAAAATATTTAAGACAAAGCTGATTAATGATCCAGATGTTCACTGAAATCTATGCATGTGATCTAAGTCTTTAAGAATGATTACAGATAAGGTAATTTGTTCACAGACACAGTTAGTTGCTATTGTCTGATAATAGTGCTTAATCTCCTCAGCATGTTAAATGCAATCCTGAAAATAATCACCAGAAAATATACTAACAAAAGATTAAATGCATC
Source organism: Manacus vitellinus (assembly GCF_001715985.3). NCBI lineage: Eukaryota > Metazoa > Chordata > Aves > Passeriformes > Pipridae > Manacus > Manacus vitellinus. Next base: position 56,132,594 of record NW_021939396.1, on the reverse strand, counting down.
CATCTGTACAGAGGTCCAAAATTGGTTTTGATTGTTGCTCCTAGAAGAAATGCAAGATAAAAAATGTGAATGTAATCAAAGTGAAAATATCAAATAAAAGGTCACTCCTAAGTGTACTGTCTTATTTCAACAAATAATAAAATGATCCAATATAAACATTAGTTTAGTCAAATACAGATGCAGAATTGAGTTAGTTTATACATGCATTGTGAGAAAATAAGGTTATGAGTACACATATATTACACAAAAGAGTTTTCAAAGTTAAAAAGCAGTTTTGAGTAAATGTTCTTATAATTTATGAACTTAATTTAATTTGTAAAATGATTAAATGAAAATTTGAGTCAACCAATTGAATTATATGCATAGAACACACTGCCTAGATCTTTATTCTAAAATAAAACATTTTAGAAAAGTATTTTAATTTCTAACCATTGATAGTGTGTTAAATTATCAGTTTTTAATAATTGTACTTCTCAAAATATTTGAAAATGTGGTATTATCTGTGGTCACTCTCTCATAAGATAAAGGTAAAAAAGTAAGGTCTCCCAAACAATGTGGAAGATTTGTATTTAAACTTTGAATTTATTGGAATAAATCCAGTAATAGTTTTGATATGAAAAACCTTATGTCAAAACTGAGCTATTTAACAGTGTCTTAAAGAAGCCAACTTCTTTGAGCACCATCTATATTACAGACATATATAAAAAACCTACTTAATAGTTAGATAGTGGATATTACATGAACATCTTTAATGTTCTTCCTTTTCCTAAAAACTACACATATAATTCAGAATATGTTTTCTGTTTTCACCATGACTTTGGTTTGTAGAATTCTTAAATTAAATTTCACATATTTCAGTGCACAGATACTATGTTTCTGGAAGCATTACACATACAGATAGATTTGACAGATAAAATGCCTAACCATTGTTCTTGCCAGAAGGCAGAACATACGTTTCCGTTCCTTCCATCCTGGAAAAGGCTATATTGTTGTCACTACAGTGCTTTTATTAACATTCCAGGGCAGAGAAAAAATGCTTCATTTTTTTCTATTTTTTAGTCACAGTAAAATAGAACCTCATTTTCTTCCCTCTTTATTTTCCATGGCGTTACAAGAGCCTGTGACATTAAATACACTACTTCCTCTAGGTCAAATTAATGATAGACTGTATAGCCTACTATCATTTGATCAGAAATTAAACTTGCTTGTTGTTAGTAGCCATGAGATAAGCTGTAGGTCCAATGTCCTGGTTTTAAGCAATTAGTAACCAGAAGAAGAAAGAGTTTAATGCATTTCCAGTTTCTTCTAAAATCCACAAGCTCAAAACCAAAGTGCAACTCTCCAATGATGAAAATACAGCAGTTATTTAAAACAAGCTTAAATCCTGGCACACAGCTTCTTTAGTGGGAGGGACATTACATAATTGATTATTCACATTTTGAAAAGTTATCTTTCCAGAGAAAGAATCTGAAAAAACATCCTCCCTCTCCTACCCTCCCATCCTAAGGTATCTCAGCTATTTTCTGCCTACTGCCTGAGACCGATTTCCAAGTAAAGTGATGAAACTGAGATTTCACATTAGTGAAAGAAGTGTTAATAGTAAAAATTAAACAGCAAAACAATTAATACTAAACAATTCTTGAGGAATCATGATAAGAAATTAAATAATAATTATTTGCTTGATTTCAGAATCAGACACTAATAATGTTTGCTAACACCCTTTATCTCAATCATGTAATAAAAATACAATGATGGTTATGTATAATATTTTTCCAAATCATCATGTGCCTCAGTGAGGAAAAAAACCTAATTTCAGAGATAAACAACCTATTCCAAAGAATTCCCATGGGACATATCTACCATTCTCTTCCATAATACAAAGAAATGTTGTATTATCTGTGCCAGTTCAGTGATCCCGCTTCACAGCATTAGCTGCGAGAACTGAGAAAAAAAAATTATCACAGACATCCTTTATTTAAGAAAAATCCCACAAAAATTTTAAAATGTTGAGATTTTCATGGACACGGTCTGTAAAAAAACCTCCGTAGACATTGGTATCTGGACTACTCACATTGTTTTATAAAGCCTTTACTGAGTCATATGGTCTCAAGAAGGACTGAGAGCTTTTTTTTTTGATATTTAAAGTGTTCCTATACCAGCACTACTCTCATAGCTACTGCAAATTCCGGGCACTTATCTGCTTTCCCAGGTGTCACACCTTCAGCTTGCATGAACTGCTATAATCATATCAGTATCACTGCTGACTTCTATTTAAGGACTTAAACCTTCCAGTGCCCTAAGGAAACATAACCCCTGCAATACTGAGGAAGCAGTAATCTACATCTGGAAGGTAGACGGACTGATTTAGGGCAATTTAAATGTTAGACTAGTTCAGAGCTCTGACCCAATTTCATTTATCCCAAAACTTGTGTGTCAGCTCTTGCATTCCTGCTGGAGGTCAGATCGTTAAACGCTGATCTGAACCCCACAATTGCCACAGCAAGGACAAAAATTCAAAATGGACATTTGGGTCATGGTGCCATGACAGACCATTGAGGCACAGGTGCATCATTTGATCACAAAGACTGAATCGAGATCAGAATATGGCCTCAGAATATGATCTTGTTTACAGTGAGTAAGTGATAACACACAGCAGTGTTCATGCCACATGCCTTGACCTTGGCATTGTGCCAGCAACTGGAGAACAGACAATACCTGATTTGATATAATATCCAAATGATACCTCATTTAGCGTAAAGTCTGCCTTCACAAAACTACTTATCAAAGGATTTTGAACAAATGTGAACTATTTTAATGAGTATGTGTCAGTTCAGCACTCTGAATCACAGAGCCATGACATTTCTTATCCGGCAATAGGCACTTTAAAACTGAACTTCCTGTTTTGTCAAATTCCAGTCCTATTCCATACATCAAGATGGTCATAAGAAAACAAGGCAACATTTTAATCAAGACACTGCTACCATTTATAATATCTCTAAGTTGTGCATCAAAATCCATGCAGGGATTCTTCTCTCATTATGAATGAACAAGCAAAAAAAAGAAACACCAGACACAAAGATCTTTCATCGAATTAGAAGCTGAAGATTTGGAGACTTTCAACTTAACAATGCTCATTAATATCAACGAATGTAGACTACTAGATAGACTTTCTTCTTGCCTTTCACTTCATTTTTCAGTGTACTGATGTTTCATAGTGAATATGAAAGACCTGAATTGCTTATCACCTTGTCAAAGGCATCTACATTTTGGTCTAAAGGTGCAATATTGTGGGAACCATAATTCTTCCATTGTGATCATCCAGATCAGAAATTGTTTCTTTTTGTCTTTGTGCCTGAAGTGCCTGTCCTTAGAAGAGAAGCTTCCAGTTATCCTGTGGCAGTAAATGTGTCTATTGCACTTTCCAGAGACACTAGATTTAGCACAGAGTAAACATCAGTGATATTGTTTTGTACGTAGCCAAAATGCCAGCATAAAAAAATTAAGTCATAGTTTGGAATAAAAAAAAAACATCTGCTAAACAAAGAAAACTTTTGAATTACAAGAACAGGTTTCAAATGAAAAATACTTTTAGCACATTAAAAAGGTAACTATGACCATTACATTTATGATATGAAATTGTACAAGTACAGAAAAGCAACTGTGGTGAAATAAACACTTCTGATACTGCCAGGGTTTGGAAGTTGTTAACTCACTTGTCTACCATTGGTTTCTGTGTTGCCATAGTTATTATATTGTCTCCTTGTATTGGCTAGCCAAATGGACGATCCCCTCTTTGGCCCAGCAGCCCTTATAAGCTGCAGGAAATTTGAATAAAATCTCTTCTTTGCTGCTGGATTCCCTGTGTGCTACGTGGTCTCTGTCTCCTGGCTTAAGTACCTCTGCCACCTGTCCCTGCCACGAGGGATGGGTGGCGGGGGGGTGATTCCAACCCTGAAAACCTTCACAGAGCGGTCAGCAGTGACCCCCCAGAAACCCCTCGAACCACAACATGATACGTTATGTAGGGTAGAAATAAAAATATGTGTCTCTTCAGCAAAAACACTTAGAAGTCTTTTTAGCAAAGCTATGCTGACCTAGAAGAGATTGGTATCTGGCTCTGATTTTGTTCTGCCACATGATTAGGAATACTGGACCTAACATTTGAATAATAGGGAATAAATCCATGTACGATCTATGAGAAATGAAAATAATGTTACAGAGAAAAGAACTGACAAAAGATTTTATCAAAAATATAACGTATATTGGGCAACTCATAAAAGACAACTGTGCCTTGCAGATGGTGTAAGATTTACAATATGTTGTGCATGGCCACATACTTTACATAAATAAACATGTGATAATATGATAGGTAACATGGCTTTCTGCTTAACTCCAATTTTGACTGAATAATATTTTTTATCTAATACACACTTCTACGAGGAAAAAAAAAACCCTGGATGTGAGTTATTCAAGTTTGCAGTCATTTAGAACTGAATATATAATTTACAAGACATATAATATACATAATCAGGGTCTAGCACATCTTGATGTATTTTAGCTATACAATTTAGAAGAGATTTCACAGTGAAATAACATCTGTATTACAATAGTGCACTCAAAATTAATGTATAATAATATACAAAATTCAAATATTATCTATGATTATGTATTTAATTTTGATCCACATAAGACTTTTTAAAAACTTTTTTAAGGTTTAAAAAACCTGTTAACATTTTTGTATGACAGTTTGGAGAATGACTGATATACTTGTATGCATGAGTTTTGTATTCAGTTTCTGTTAGCAAAACTCTAGACCAAAAAAACCCTGCCTGTAACTATCTGGATAAAAAAAAAATCCTGTAAGTACATGTGTGTAAGCAAAATGCATATTTCCATTTCAGACAAAATGCTATGAACTTATAAGTTTCTCCCAGGAAAAAATCTCTGGAAAAATAACTCTGGGTTAATGGCTTCAGTGGCCACTTCAGGAAACAACAAATTTCAAACAGTATGTGCTAAAACTGTTCATAAACTCTAGCATCATGGTCGAAGAACAGTGCTTGGTTGTCAGATGAGAGATGACACAATAATTGTCAGAATTCAATGATTCTTTCCCAGGCAGGTGAAAACTGCAAACGCTATGGGAACAGTCAGACGGTGAGTCATGCTGCCTCCAAGAGTAAGGTAATTTACTCTTCTGAGGTCAGCAGAAACAGGGTTCAAAGCTGATTTTATCTACCATTTCAGGATGAAAAATACTTTCAAGTAGCAAGTCACAGAGTTTGGTGTTAGAGCTCCTACTGACTAGGGGCTGTTTTCAGGGAGATAAGGGCATCATCACCTCCCTACTGTTGAGGCTGAATATTGCTTTACTGACAGTTTAATGGTATGGACCCATTCTCTAGGTATTAACCTATACTGCAACACTGCATGTGTTGGGACAATTTCATGCTGCATGATGGTACTGAGAAGGTTTTATTAAACCATTTAACCATTCCCACAGTTGTAGCATAGTAGTTTTGTAACCAAAACCAGAGTTTTGGTGGTTTTGGCTTTTTGTTTTGGTTTGGTTTTTTGTTCTGGTTTGATTTTTTTGGTTGTTTGTTTTTTTTTTTTTTTTTTTTTTTTTTTGTTTGGTTTGGGTTTTTTGTTTTTTGCTTTTTTTTTTTTGGTGGGTTTTTTTAGGTGGTCCAGCCACATCAATGTAGAATAAAAGTGAAAGAAATGTCTTTCATACGGATAATTTTAAGGTCAAAGCAAATATGGGGATGTTCTATCACATAAAATGCATCAAGATCCATAACTATCAGAATAAATACTAACCTCAGTCAAAAAAGGCTCGGCATAATTACATGGGCCACTGAAAAAATGCCCAGACGTGGGGGTTCTGTTTGTGCTACAGTGACTGTGGACATGAGCTATAGGGAAAGTTTTTCGTTTGTTTGTTTGTTTGTTTGCTTTTTTTGTTTTGTTTTGTTTTGTTTTTCCATGAGCAAGGATGACTTGCAACAGCTGAGGATCAATGCCTTAACAAATTAACTTCTTTTTTTTTGCCTAGTTAGGAAGGTTTTCTTTTACATCTTGTACGGATGTGGATTAAATAAACAAAATGAGTAAGCATCTTATATTCATAGCAATGATAATATTAAAGTTTTCTGTACATTTTCCCTTTTTATAGTAGTCATGCACCACCAGCATACTGTCATTCATGTCCCTGGCAACATTCTTACTTACTGCAATTTAAGCAAAAAACAAGTCACACTCTGAAGATAGAAGCTTAAATTGTCCTCCTCTTTGGTATTTTATTACACAATAAACACACCTGGAAAATATATGGCATATTCCTAAAGTTCAATACAAGGTTTGAAGTACAACTAAGGTAATAAGAGTACGTAAAGAAGCATCTTGAGCTGTTCTTTACATTTCTTCAGCCCTAAAACACCTTGGTGCTGGTCCAATCCATGAGCGTAACATGAAACAGTTCTTTGCTTTGAAATGTTAGCCAGCAAATCAGGAAACAAAATGATAAAGAAGCTCAAGAAGAATCCCTTTTCCTCATTCTTACACTAGAAGAAGAAAAGATCTATGGCCTAGAAGTTACAAGAACTTTGCAGTCACAGGCATTCTCATCAGTATCCTAGGGAGTCAAAAGGCATTTCTAGTACATGAAGACCAATATATATTAGGAGTGAAAAATCACACGCTGGTACAGGTAATGTCCAGCATTTGCTGTCCCTGACCCTATTTCCCTCCCCTCCTCCCCATTTAGTTGTTAAAAATGGGTTATCTTGGTTAGTACATAGTGACAGGAAAAAAAACAAGACTCTTCAGAAACAGATTGACATTTAAACCAAAATGCATGTTTGATCAAAGGAAACTGTTTTTATAAGAGGCATGAAAGGGATGAAAAACTGCCGAGCTATGTCTCAGAATTAAATACCTGCTCTGATGAATAGGGAATAATGAGACAGTTGACAATACTGAATGAAATACATTTTCATATCCTAACCCAAACCTGATTATCCTTTCCATCATAAAATGTCTGTGACATCAAATGTTTGGTGATGATAGGACTGCCATCTCACAAACAGAAACCCCGCAAACCTGTCGAGACATCCTGGAACAGAATAACAGCAATAATGGACAAAAACAAGTGGCCACAATCTGTCAACAACCAATCATTTAAATTGAGGTTGCATTTACAACAATTACAATGAGAATAGGACTTTTCAAATTAAAAGATTCGACACTTATGTAAACTGAGTCTGAATCTTATTTTCAGCAACAACATTACTTGGGAATATTCCCAAAACCTGGCATGTCCAAATATGAAACGAGGAGGTAGAATGCACATTTTGGGTACCTGCATTCCTGGTTTGATGCCATCAGTCCATAACCAAGAAACTAGAAATCTGACAACTTCCCATTAGTCATCATGCAGAAATCTTACTAAAAAAGCAAAACTCATTCCTATTCTAGCAAAAAGTTAGGCAAGCATATGGAGACACAGGTGCTACTCTGGCATGTGCGTAATAAGTATTTAGGAAGAAAATATTTTGTTATTGTTATCTATTTATACAGATGTGTGGAAAAGTGGCAAAATGAGGTAAAAATGAAAACTTGCTTCATGTAATTTTCGCTAACTTCCATGGAGAAGAACCATACCCAGTAATGACAACTTTAGAGAATTTCAGTACAGAAAAGAATAAAGCCTATAGCATTTTAATGCTTAATTAGTGAAATGTAAAAACAATAAGCAGTGTTGTAAGCCAGGAGAAGGGTATTTTTCTTCAAAGTTGAAACCAAACAGCTGATAAAAATCCTATTTTAATTATATTTCATTCAGGAAAGTCAAAACATATGGTATAGCCATAACTAACTAGCCATGTGTCTTCTTCGTGTTGAAAACACACCTTTACACAATTCTCAACTAAAGTATTTAAGTCATAAAGGAGACACTTTGAGTGCATGATGACAGTGACTATAAGTAAGTGGCACCTATTTAGCTCATATAAAGCAGCTTTGGAACATCCTGCAGTGGCTGTTTGGGCTCAAAAGAGTTTGGAGAGAGAAAATGAAACATTACTGACAGTGGCACTCCCCACCAAACACCGTCTACCCACAGGGACAGAGATGGGTTGGACAAGACCCTGCTTTCTATCCTGCATGGGAATGAAAGTACAAGGAGAACAAGAGACAGACAGAAGATGCATCCTTAGTTTCTCAGTCAACACAGCTAGGGCAGAACAGCCTCACTGGCACAGGGCAACGAGCTGTGCCTCACTGGTGGTTTTCCATCACTTTCTTTTGCTGGGTTTAGGAGTGGCATTACTGCCCACCAGAGGAGACAGGACACTGCTGGGAACACAGCCACCCATGCCAGTTTACATCACACACACTACCAGATCAGAGAAAACAGTCTTGGTGCAGTTCCTCTGCATGTAAACTTGGTCTAGTGACAATAACATAAATAATTATGTAATTAAAAAGAGTAATAGAGAATCTTATAATTTTATCCCTACTCTGCTTTGACACTTATAATGTAAATTCCAGAGCATCCAACTCCAGTTCCTACCAAATCCTTTCTCTCTCTTGTATTTTCTTTTGTTCCATATAGCTTTATAACAGAATATTTAATTTTTTCTTAAACTCAGGGCAATGAACCTTTCATTAAAATCCTTTCCCAGAAAGCATCTTCAAAGAATTTTGAAGGATAAACAAACATCCAGCAGCTAAACAGCAAACTTGCTTCTAGTATTCAAACATGGAACAGCAAGGAGTTGGAAGACTTCAGTTTTGGAAAAGATGAAAAACTTTTACTTTAGTGAAATCTTGCTAACTCTGCATTGGGAGGACATTTCCTTTGTTATTCATAGTTCCTATTTCTGTGAAATTTATCTTAGTTTCTTACAATGTATCATTTTGATCAAATAAAAAGTTGGCAGGATATAAAAAATCACCAAGATGAAAAGGCTTTTTTGAACAAATAGAGAATGAAAGACATTCTAAGATTTTTTGAACATTTTTTTTCCTCTCTACTGAATAATACTATGATTTTTAATCAGTTCTGCACAGCTGAAATTCACTATGGAGATATAAAGATCATATTCTTATGGCTTGATTAAACTGAACATACTGAGTAGAGTGTCCATGGGGCTTAAATTGGCCTTACCATGAAAATAAATAGGTCTGTACTAGCAACAGACTATATGTCATGTGCCACAAATATTGTCACCATAATTTTGTTGTAATTAGTAAAGTGAGATACATGTAAAAGAAAATCTTACAGAAACTGAAGGTTAATGTATTTGAGATTGTATGATGCTCCTTCTATAAAAAAGATACGTTTTAAACTTCCAAATAATCAAATAAGAATCAATGTCATGCCACTCTACACAAGCTGTTAAATATACATTTATATGATCCTACTTTATGTTATAAAGATTAGAACATGAAGGAGGGAGGTGGATCTTTTTTCCACTTAAAGTAGAACACAATCAATTGCACTTGACATCCTTCAGCTTGGCTTCTTTCCCTGTTGCTGCTGGTACAGCTGGTATTATTAATATTCTCCCACTCTTCCTGTTACACAGCTTATTTTCAAACTTACATTTTTTCTAGTTTATAAAACATTTTTATGAACACATTCTACTGAAGTGTCAATTTCAGTATTTTTTTCCTTAATGTAATAATTAATGAAAGAAAAAGAAGTATAGCCAGGTACTGCAAAGAAATACTAAAGAAAACACATCTTTTTGCCCAGGTATTTTTTTCACAAATATTCAGGCTTCCCCTCACCCCAAATTGTCTTAAAGAGGGTTTAATCATTCATGACTTTGGGTAATCATTTAACTGGTTTGTCAGCATAGAAATAGTTCAATTTGTTTGAAATTACAAAAATGAACTGACAATTCTTTTGATTCTAAGTGTGATAACATATTTAACACAAAATCAGACAGTCATAGCTAGAGCAGTCTAGATTTATTGGTGAAACGATTTAATAGAAAAAAGCAATTCTCACAAAATTGATCTTTCAAAAAGTATTTCAATTTTCTCTTTGATATAAGATTGCAAACCTTTCTTCTTCAGACAACCCATCACTAGCTGGCGGCACCCATGGAGATGGTTATGCTTATTGTCCCATTACTCATATTCTTTTATTGAGTTACAGCTCTCATGATACACTGCAGGTCCTTGAATTTTATGATACAGCAAAGATCAAATGAATGTAGCACAACTGTAGTGAGTCTTAAGCAAACTCAGGGTAAAGATTCCTGGTTTCACTTAAGTTGAGCCAGAGCTCACTCTAACAGTGAGTGAGAAGCTATTATGAAGTCATTAATCTAAGACATAAAAGGAGACTTACAGCTAAGAATCTGTGTAGTTTGCACTGAAGTTTGCACATTTGTTGGTTTTTGGAGGGGAGAGGAGGCAATCAGCCAATATTTAACTGCTCTTCTTACACTGTTTGCACTTTCAGTTGTAAGTTGAGACTACAGTGACTTCTATGCTTTCTGTCTAGCACAGAATAAAGCCATTGACAAGTGATTTCACTGAAGGATCATCTTCTGAGAAAAAGGGCATCAAAATATAGGGCTTAAATGAAATCAGAACTTCTGTATTTGACAATGAAATATACTTTATGAATATTTTTGGCTTCTCCTGCCGCCCCATTTTTCACAGCTCATAACTGCAACAACCTCTTCACTCAGCAACAATTTATCTGAATGAACAGGAATATGTCAAGATACTCTTTAGAATTTGTCAGTAATTAGCTACAGCAGTCACTGTTGAACAAAATGAAATTCTTTTTTACTAGTTTCTGAGTAATACACTTCCCACTTCCAATGTGGGAATTAAAATCAGTTTAGTGATGCACTGCTTTGCACAGAAATTCAAAGCTACTGCATAAGACTCGAGAAGCACATTATACAGTCATTCTAAATAATGTAGCTCTTATGCAGTTTATACTCAGTAAGTATCTTGTTTCAGGTGTCCTTTACTCATATCTCAAATTTTATAGGCTTCATTTACTAATGTGAAAGTCCTGATGAGATTCAGCAAAGGAAATGGGAATGTGGCAGGCTATAAAGCATTTCAGCTTTAGCTGCTGGTAGACACTTAGTGAAACATTACTGAGAGATCAGGTTTATATAACAGATATATTCTAACATTTTATGTTATTCACATTATTCAGGCACCAAGATTAGATGGGGAAATGGATTCTGTACTCTGTTGCTGGGCTTATGAACAAACAATGGAAATGCCAAAATGACGAATGTTCTCCCATTCATTTTACATACTTTAATTTGCAGAAAACTGCAGAAGCCTATATGAGAACTTCCTCCAGGATTAGCTTAAAGAGGGTTGAACAGGATGATTCAAACCCCTCTAAATATTTAGCAACTCGAATATTCTCTGATTATTTTTAGTGACATATCAGAGTTTCTACTTTGAAAAGGCTGGAAACCTATGCAGGTGGGAAAAATTATTTGTGTATGACTTTGTCTCCCTTTTACATACAACACCTTTTAGCTGAATGAGTTAACACTACATGTTATCTTGCTTAAAATATAGTGGAAAAAAAAAAAAGAGAAAGAAGGGTTAGTTCTCACCTAACAAGGCCAAAAGACAAGGGGCAATGCAGGCTTGCTTACCAAGGCTGAAGAGGAGCCAGAGCTTCCCTCTGTTTTGATTTGCAAAACCAGGTTTCTTGCACCTTTAGTGTGAAATACAATAGCTAATTGTATATCAACAGCAAAATTCCTACAGACTTCGTAGAGGACATTTTTTATTTCTGTCTGGTTTTGGTTTTGATATGTACTTAGAATCTTAAGTGATGTTTCTTGCTTAAGTCTTGTCTCATTGAAGACCATAATTTTATTCCTCAGAATTCCTCACTAAATTTAAAAATACAACTCTAGTGCTTAACAGGTATCTTAGTATTTTTCTTTGTAATTTATTTACTTTGATAAGAGTTTCCAACAAAATGTGGTAATCATTTGTGATAGAACAAATAAGCATTTGTTATAAACAAACTGTGATAAGCAATTTACTGCAGAAAAAAGCATTAGTGTTCTTTTTTTAGAGGAAAACTGTAAGATGTTACAGGTGTAATTCTTACATAAATATATGCTCCTTCACATGAGTACTCTTATAGAAATGAATAGGATTGCTTATGTGAGTAGGTGTTCATCACTTTGAGCATGAATAGCAAAACCAAAGTTCAAAAAATGAGCACAAGCCAGATCAAACAACAGGAGTGACTGAAAGCATTTCTTAATTTTGAATTTCTTGGAAAAAGACCAGGCTGTAATTAGATTTTCTGAACATAATTTCCTCAGGGATTTCAATAACTGCAATACAAAAAGCTAATGAGCATTTCAATACCAAAAATTTATTTGGCCTTAATTTTATAATAATAAACAAACTGACTCTGTTTAACATTTGTATCATCCAAACTCTATAGGGCAAGAACTAGAGTTCTTCAGATAGCTGAAAATTCAGTCTACTGAAATCTCCCTTTTTCATCCTAAGTGAATTTAAAGCCCTAAAAAAAAAAGGATTTATTCTCTTTAATATCTTTTATTGTATAAAAACACATGTGCTTTGTTTGTCAATTTTAAATATCTTGTGTAGCAGTGCTAAATTTTATGCCAGGTATTAGCAACAAACGAAAGGAAACACATAGGGTATTTTTTTCCCATGCTTATATGGCTCTTGTATTTTTTTCTTCTTAAGTATGATTTCAGTCAACAAGGTTAATCGTGGCTTCTAATTTTCATGCTTTTGTAGATCTTGATGTATAGGGTGCATAACATAGCAATGAACACTTATCTTCTGTTAGGCTCAAATTCTTTATTCTTTATTATATTTATGAAAATGTACAATTCATTTATGTCATACTCATGTATGCACAAAAATGGTGTAGAGATCTTTTTCTTTTTTTTCTCTCTTAGTTAAGTTATTTTTTGATTAAAAATATGTAAGGACACTATTTAATTTCTGAACTGTAATTAAAGGCAATATATACACTTTAGAAAGAGGCATCGTGATTTGTAAAGCCATGGCTATCAATTGGGATTTTAAGTGAAATCACTCCAACACAGAAGTTTAGATCAGAATTTCACCTGATAACTGCGCTATTTTTTGGCATGGCAGCAATTCCCCTTTTTATTGTGCAGTGCTGAGGCTTGTCCCATGTCCAATATGACATCAGACAGAGAGGAAAGGCGACAGGCAGTACTGAAAGGGCAGCACTGTGTCAGCTAATGAGGCCCCACGTCACAACCTCCACAGCCGCTGCAGATCACAGATGGAAACTGTCCAACCTGCAGCACTGCACTGTGAAATTTGAAGAGAATGCTGGTAGTGATGTGCTGACACTGGTAAGAAACAACCACCAAGTTGTTCCAATTGACAAGATTAGACAACTAAATTGCTTTTATCTCAGTAGTGCAATCAAGAACTGAAAGAGTGCAAGGAAGGTGCAAATGGAAGAAAAGCTGTACAAAGATAGAAACCAGCCCATCTCATTTTAAGATATTTTGCACAACCTGTGTTCATTCAGTACTATTATTCAGTGTGTTAGTCTCTACAGGTTTTTACATGTATTTTCATGGGCTAATGGAGGGTGATAGACCCAATACCCATTTATTGAATTACCTTTTCTCATCTGAAATGTAGTCTTTAAAAAACCAAAAACCATAAAACCCCCTACCTTCTTACTCCATAGCGTATTCATTAACAGACCAACTCACACTACTAATTAAGTTAAATCTGACTGCTAAATAACTCCCAAAGAGCCAATTTATCTCAGGTAGTATGAGCACATATTCATTTCTTCTTGTACATCACCAGCTGTTATTAATTAAATTCTGGTCACTTCAGACTGCAAGTTTGAAATATGGAAATATGGAAACACTTGCACTTAACAGTGAGCTCAGCTATTACTTTACTGATATTGATAGTTGTCTGAATAGAGGTAGACACCACTCCAGTTATTTCATTTCAGAGTTTGTGAGATATTTAGAGGTATGTGGGAAAATTCCAAATTTGTTTCTTGAATGTACGAAGCTTTGTCATAAATGTCTATGCAGTGCAGAACTACGTTTGACAGATTACCCTCTAAAGAAAACATCTTCTTTCTGAGAGGACATACACCCTTTGAAGCTCAGAGGAGATCACAGCAGCAGAAAGTGAGTTTTTCCCTCTGCAACAGCCCCTCTCAGCTGGCTGCTGTAATAAGGTGAGGGTTGAAGTGATGCTCACAATCTGCTTCCTTGCTACCCACCTCACACCCACATCTATGAAGCTTCTGTGGGCTGATGCTTTGACAACCCTGCAGTGCAAAGACTACCAGCATGACAAGGTATTAGGAGGAAAAGGTGTACTTTGAGCTCCCTTCAGTTTCTGTACTAATACATTGCATTTAATTAGTCATTGCAGCAGAAAGAAGGTTAAAGGAGATCTTCATTACAGATAATGAATAATGTTCTGGCATGGAAGAATTTTGCAACCAGAAGGAGAAAAAGTTGTCCTGTGAATGCATTTCCTAGCCCACTGGTAAGACTGAATTAATCTCTTCTGAAATCAACTACACTTTCTTAAGTCACCATAGTACATATGATGAAAATCATATGTAAATAAAAATCTTAAGTTCTGAAATATTTATTAGTCCCATGTTTCAGTGCAAGTGTTAATAAAATCTGCATACTTCCAGAAAGTAAAATTCTCACATTTTTATTAATACACTTTCAATATGTTGAATCCCACACAGCTACATGGTATAGATATTGAACTATTACTTCATATAAAAAAGTTTTGCTTTCCCTCATTTTGAAGGCCATTTATAAGAAAAGAAAGATTGTAGAGAATGAACATAACACATTTACTGTCTTGTTGATGAAGAAAAGACACATCAAGAACACAAGGGGAACTCTAACATCTCTACTAATAAACTTCCTTTTGCATTCTAATTGAGTCCATGAAAAAATACCACTGATACGATGAATATTTTTAAGGTGATGTACAAGTAATTTTTTTTGCCCAAACAACTTCTAGAAAATTATTTTATTTTTTTTCCATTACTGGTATTTAAACGTAAGACTATGACCGTGATTAGAAATTAACTTTGTCTTTGTTCTATGGGGGATGATGGGAAACAAATGCTTTACCCTTTAATGAGTCACCCATTGAACTCACAGCTCACCTGCTGGTTTTAATTTATGCGATAATTTACAAAACAAAACATTTCATGTCTTTCATCTATATACTGCATTTCACTTATTTTTATGAAAATATTACCCTTTTTTGCACAGGATACTCTTGTTTGTGAGCAGTTTCTAACCTCCTATCAAAATGTAAAATGCTTATGCAAATACATTATTAAGAAAGAAATGAAACAAAATCCTTAATGCCTTTAGAAGTTTACAAAGGAATATGTTTATGAAAGGCTATTTTTAAAAGGTCTACATTTAAAATGTAACAATAATTTAAGTTTCCTAAAAGATACAAATCAATTTCAGCTTAAGAGCAGTGAATTATCATCATCAAGTTTTGTTAATTATAGCATTTAAAGGCTTAAGCAAATCTAAACATGTGATAGAAAACTGGAGACAGAAAAAGACGATGTCTATACAGAAGACCTATAACCAAGAATAGCTCTTATTCCTAGAATTACTTTGTTTTAATCTTGCAACTCATATAGCCACTTTATGTAGATTTAATTAGGCACCCTGAGGTTGCCCAAATACTTGCCCCATCTTATTGGAAGAAAATACTAAAACAACCTGACATTCATTAGCTACTGAGAAGCTACACTGAGCCAAATTGTCTATCCAGCTTTATGTGGTGATTCTGGGAATAATTTTCATCATTAGTTTACAAAATGGCTAAAAGAAACCTGTTTTATGTAAATTTGGGAATCCTGCTGAGGTTCCCGACAACTGATAAAGTGAAATGGAGAGAAAATAACCAGTGCAAATAAAAAGCAATTTTCATGAATTCTGGTCAAATGGAAAGAAGCTAATGGACATGGCATTAGAAGCAACTTGCCTTGTAAACTGTAGATTTCTCCAACGCTGTTCTGCCGGGTGATGTGGTGCCAATATGCACTACGAGGAAGTGAGATCGACTTGGATAAAGTCATTGGTTCAGACAGACTGGTCTGGAGCTAAAAGCCAAAGCAAACATAAATGGAAGATCATACATAAGCATAATTGATAGACAATCTCAAAACTGTAAATTGAACCTATGTTGTCATGAAGATACTATTTCCTGAGTTACCATGGGTTTTATACAATCATTTGAACTGTGTTATAAGCATCAGCATCGTGAATGGTCAGGAAAAAGCTGCAAAAGTGTGTCTAAATATATAGGTTGATTAGCACAGGTTAATATTAGGACATCAGAACACGTTCCTATTTATCTACAACTATTCTTATTGCTGCCAGAAGTTTTTTTATTTTCTTCTTTAACTTTATGATAATGATGGATTAGCATATGCCTGAAATCTTAAGCCCCTCTACAATCACATTTCTTTTTGGTCATTTAGCCTGCACATTGGATTGAATAACCAGAAAGATGCTAAGAGAGAATCTGAGACAACCAGCAGAGAATTAGCAATGAAGAGTCATTAATCTCCTAATCCTCCTTCGAAGGGGAGGCATCTCATCACCAGTAGCAGCCTCCAGCCTCAAGAGCAAATTTTCCTAGTCAGGGGGACTTCATGTAACTGAAATAGTGAATTGCATGGTAACTGTACATGAGCTACAACACAGAAACCTGATAGGAGGAATGTAAGCCTTATTAAAGATCTCTGTCTCCAACAAACTATTGATGTGACTAAGCTATAGACAAAAAAGATACAGGAAGGATTAAAGCATTCTGGATATTCCTGTATAAGTTATGCTTTCTGTGTCTAGAAGAAATTAGAATGCATCTGCAAATTCTTTATATCTCTGGCTTTACAGAATATAAAATATGATCAATAATTTTTGGGATCTAACAAATCATTATAACATTGTGGGAATAATTTTTTTCAGAGGATATCTGGAAGGATCAACACTGAAGGACCAATTATGTTTGAAGATTTAGAATGGAAAACTTAGTTTCAGGAGTGGCACCAGGATGATGAGAGTGGCACTCTGAAAGGGTGTGCTTGGAAACATTTCCTAGAGTTCAGCTACAGAGCAGAAGGTATTTAGGTCTAGACCATTTACTGCAGGCTAGTGATTAACTCCTAGGGGTTCCTCATTCAGAATCATAATGCCAAATTAAAAAAGCTCTTTTTATCTGTACAAACTCATGTTATTCTGTAATTTAAAACAAACAAACAAACAAACAAAACACAAAAACCCCAAAAACTTTTAGAGACAGTATCCACACAAAGATCTAAAATTATTTAAATTTTGAGTATTAACACACACTGACGTGTGGCATATATTTTGTTTCAGATCAATCTGCTGTAATTACTTCTGTTGTTGTTTTCTTGAGAACTGTCATCAAAATTACTCCCTGTCTACAGCTAATGTCTTTTCTGCTCATTTATAGCCAAGTATTACATTTCAGCTGTTGCTAGTGCAGATCATCACTGGAAGATATTTAATATCAAGTAAAGAGCTTGCAAAAACATTTCCTCCATTAAAAAAGAAGTTTAAAATCCTTATCACAAGAATTCTATTTTTAGGGAGAGTGGAGGATTTAAAGTTTACTGACGCACAGAATTTCCTTTATTGTAGAGATCAGAACGATAACAAACCTTCTAAATTATTTTACCGTATTAGTATAGCAAGGGTAACAAGGGTAATTTTGTTGAGTAAGAAAATTACATAAATCATCTAACTTCAGTTTACAGGTGATTTATTCATAATTTATTCACCCAAAAGGTAAATTAAAGTCTTGACACAATGAGCAAAACTTTTTCCTTGCATGCATTCTGAAAAAAACAATTCCAGTAAAGAGAACCATGTTGACTCGAGTTTATCATCTTAAAGCTAAATCCATGGACTGAAAGGAAGTGATTTAACTTGTATCATTATTCCTGATCTGGGGTAATTAGTTCCTGCCTGATCTGACCAATACTGATGCAGAAGAACTTTATTTGTAAACATTAAAGCTTTGGAAGAATAAAAAAAAAAAAATCTGTTCTCATTATAAAATAAGGTAAGAACTGCTCTAGTGCAGAAGATTGCACTGCAAGCATTCGCAGTACTTTGTTTCCTCAGATTCTCTAATTAAAGAACAACTTCTGATACCACCTTTTGGATAAGAAGTATCACCATATGTTAACTGCAGTAGAACCAGATGAATCATATTTCTTTGGTGGCTCCATAGAGAAAAAATGTAATTTCTGGTTTATTAAAATATCATCTTCAGAAAAAAAATACTTTAAAATACAATGCCAATTTTGTTTTTAATTTGAGACTTTAAAATGCAAAAGTAAATGTATGGATTTGAAGACCTTATCACCTTGTATATCATATAAAGGATGATAATATAGTAGCAGCTTAAGTTGTCCTTGAAGTTATTCTTAATGAATGGTAGACTACTAGCTGTAATTTTGTTTTTACTCTGTTTTATCCATATAAAAATCACATTATTTATCAAATATAATTGACAATGACAGAATGCTTACTTCTACAAACTACTGTTTGTAAAAATATTCCTGTGTTCAAAGGAAATTGGATAATCTACTCACAAAAATCTATTTTCTCTACAGAACATCATATACATTAGACTATATGTGTTTCAGATAAAAAAAACTTGAAACCAAGGCAAAGAAAAAAGACATATAAACATCCATATTATCAATTGTTCATATACTATTGAATAGCACTTTACTATATAAATAATTATAGCTTAAACTAAAATGTAATGTACAGAGATCTACCGTTTCAAAATCCCTTTTCCCCAGCTACAAAGGAAATTCTAGTAGTTAAAGATGCTAAAATAGAAAACCAAACCAAACCAACAACTTGTAAATCAGGAAAGATTTACAGAACTGTTTAATTCTTAAAAAATTAGGTGCTCAGGTTCAAGACCTCTGGTGTTTCAGACCAGTGAAAGACATCACGCCCATAAGTTCAGAGACTTCGTGCTAGATCCTTTTCATTTTTTTACTGTGCCTCAGAATAAAAGAATTAGCTTCTCTTTTATACATTTTTGACCCAGTTAACTCAAAAAGAGAACTTTGCACTACATAATATCAAGTAAATAACCTTTAAATTTTCTTCTTTTCTCAAATCATGTAGAGCATCAGTTTCCTGCACATATTTCTTTCTGTTCTTAATTTAACATAAATATAACAGCTAAAAATATATTTTAAAAAATTTCACCTATTTCATAAAGCCTATTTACCATGTAGAAAATCAACATCTCTGAGTATGGATCTCTTCTTACGTAACAGGCCAATGTTCAGCTGTTTCTCCCAACACTGACACATTTTCCTCAGGAACTGACAAAACAAGCTTAGGTGCATTAGCATCAACTGTACAGAAAGGGCCCATAATGGCAGAGGTAGCACAGACACACAGAAGAGATAAATGTTTTGATCTGGGAATGAATTTGAAACTATTCTGCAGCTCTACTCTGCTCTGCTGAGACCCCACCTGTAGTACTGAGCCCAGGTCTTGAGTCCTCAGTATAAAAAGGACAGGGATTTGCTGGAGCACATCCAGAGGTGGGACACAAAAATGATCAGAGGGCTGAAATATCTCTCCTATGAAGACAGACTGAGACAATTGGAGTTGTTCAGCCTGGAGAAAAGAAAGTTTCAGGGAGATCTTACTGTGGCCTTTCAGTACTTTAAGTGGTCTTATAAGAAAGATGGGGCAGACATTTTAGTATACATTTAGCCTGCTGTAATAGGACAAGGGGTAAAAAGAGAGTAAACTTAAATTGGACATGAGGAAGAGATTTTTTATGACGGGGGTGGTAAGGTTGCCCGGAGAGGTGGTGGATGCCCCATTCCTGGTCACATTCAAGGTCAAGTTGGACAGGGCTTTGAGCAACCTAGTTGAAGATGTCCCTACTTATTGCAGGGGTGTTGCACTAGATGACCTTTAAAGCTCCCTTCCAACCCAAAGCATTCTATGATTTCACTGAGGGTTGTTTTGCTGTGTTTCATCTATGTACTCACCTCAATCTTTGGTATCTAGATATAGAAATATGGAGGAAAGTAAAAGCAGTGTACCAAATTAAACATACATAATATAGTAACATAGCATTAAACAAAACATGCATCTAGAATGAAGAAGGTGCATCCAGAACTTATGAGGGAGGAAGTGGTGATGGAATTAGAACTTAGGTTAAAAGAAAAGTAGAAATGCATACATCAAAACCACATCAACTCAGGGATTTTTTTAGTGGGAAAATAAGAAAAATCCATTACTGAGGAATTTTTATCTAGCATAAAATAATAGTAGTTAGCTTTCCTTTATTTCCTTCTGAATCTGTCTTTGATAAAATACCTTTCACATAGTGAACATTACATTTCTTTCTCATACATCTCATGCAATATGCAAATCCAAATATCTAAATATTAAGTCATATGAAGCCTTTGATTTGCCAATGACAACTTGATAATTCTTAAAGGTCTATTTGATTAAAACAGAACCAAAAAATAGTAAGTCTATTAATGTGTCACTGTAAGTAGTTCCCCATAGTTTTCATTATTGTTCTTTCATGAGACAAGGCTTAAGGACCAAATTTTCTTTTAATTACCACAGGCCATCTCCATTGACTTAAATAGATTTTTTACTCAGATATCAATAATGAACACAATTCCAAGAATGGAGGCTGTTAACTGTATTAGGGTTCTGGGCTTTGATCTTTTTAGCATATTATTCTCACTCTTTTTTCTTTTTAAGTTTTTTTTCCATTAAAAATATCAAAACACTAAAGGTAACAGAAAACATATTTGGCTCAGGGAGACCAACTGAGAAATATACAGTTCTTTCCATTTTTTTTAGCCTACAATAAAGACAGTTTGCTTTTCACAGATATGCTCTGAAAATAGGTTAGTTTATTACGGATAAAAAACCCTGCCTCATTTCACATTCTCATTAATGTCTTTAAACAAATAGCAAGCGAATTAGGTCACAGAAGACTAATGAGAGTTTTAGTCTTGAAATATGAATCAAATACCATTATTTAGATTTTTTTTCTTTATAACTCTCAAGAAGGTTGCTTTGTGTGTTATGCTTTGAAGAGAAAGAGGACTTGAGAAATATATTTCACCTCTCAAGTGTCAATTAGCTGACGGTAGAATAGCATAGACTCATTTTACTGGTATCCACACTAAAATATTACTAGAGTTTAAGAATCACACTATCTAGTAGGTAGCATCAGCTGAGGTACCAGCTCAGATATCAGTTGAGTTAGAGAACAAGAAGGAGGGAAGAAGTTTTTGAGTTTTTTAAAATGTGTTTTCTCTTTTTCTCATAATGACCATAGCTTCTCAAAAGCAGCTACTGCTGCCTCACATTCCACTTGTATACTATGACCCATAGATCTATTTTACAAAAAGCAGTTCTGATCCAGTACTGTGAAGCAGATTGTTCCTTCTTAAGCACAGTTTTGCCTCTGTTTCCGTTGAAATCAATTCTGCTGCTCCAAACAATTTCTCAATTTGTCATTTTGAATTCTGTCTCTTCATTGATCCACTTCCATATTATCTTATAAATGTAAGATCTGGAAGTCTAGTAATTAGATTGTGCCTTGATCCAGAACTTCAGTGAAAATACTTAATAAAACTGGATGCAGGGTATATTCCTATGAAAGTCCAGTGAGAATATTCTTTCCTTTGGTGATGTGTTAGTAATACTCTGGTTATAATTTCCCTATAGCCCTTCATTCACCATCACTTAACTTGCTTAGAAAATAGTTATGTGTTACTTGGACTCTATTCATTACGTAAAGGTGCCTACTAATAATATAAACATCTGTAGGTTATCAGCATGCTATTTATTTGCTATGCACTGCTTTACATTTATTTTTACATTTTTATCCAGCTTTCTGTTCCTGACAGAATACACAATATTGGCAAAACCCCCACTAATATATGACCTCACAAGTCTTCTGAAAACACTTGTAGAAAAGCTAGCTGTGAAAGTAATTTGAGTGATGTCAGCCTCTATAATATATTTCTAGCATTTGGATTTTCAGTAGCGGTTCCAGACTTGCTATTACCTTTTAGAGAGTTACTTAATCAATTATGGAGGAAAAAAAATCAAACTAGTAACACTGCTTTGCAATGCCAAGGTGGATGATGATTACTCTTTGGTGGTGAATAACATTATCTGTGAATAACAAAGCAATGGTGAAAGGAAAGCATTCTGAAGGGAGATTCAGTGGGACTGATTTTTTTTTTTTTCTAATCTCCTTGGCCACATTATAAAGATAGAATTGGGAC
The DNA here is from genome assembly GCF_001715985.3 of Manacus vitellinus. Classification (NCBI taxonomy): domain Eukaryota; kingdom Metazoa; phylum Chordata; class Aves; order Passeriformes; family Pipridae; genus Manacus; species Manacus vitellinus. The sequence goes on along the minus strand of NW_021939396.1, from coordinate 56,110,180 downwards.
ACTTTGCTCCTTTTCTGGTAGAAATGTGTTCGGTTCTTTTTTTTTTCCTTTCTTCTAACAGAAGCTCATAATAGATCGATGGTGTCTGACAGAATGGCTTAACATTGGAGGAAAATTAGATGGATTTTACAGCATATTGGGATTATATTTATTGAATGTCTGTAAGGTGAGTGTCTTTGCCCATATTCTATCACAACATTGTGGGTTTGTTCCTTTCATGAAAGAAGCTTCCTGCCTCTGGAAACTATACTAATTACTGTGAGGGTAGAAGGTCAGCTTCTTATATCTTTCAATGGTTTGCACCGTATTATTATACACAAGCAAATACTTTATCCATTTTTCATTGCACGAAACCATTCACTAATAAAATGGGAGATGATGCCAAGATGAATAGAGCTGAGACTATTTCAAGCCTGACTACACCAAGCCTACAAGGTCTTGGTGGAAGCAAATATAATTGAACTAATTTCTTCAAGAAATACATGGAGAATCCAGTATTGCACAGACATTATTTGAGGTTACTGATTCTTCTTTCTTTTGCCATGAAAGGAGCTTTTATGAAAGAGAGGTATTGGACAAAGGAAGAGATTTTTCAGACAGACATTTGTTGACCTGAAAATATACAGCATTTGGGGACAAGAGTGTGTAGAACTACAATATAATTTCTCCAAATAGCATCATCCAGGGCACAGTTTCCAGGTGTTAAAAGTAAAAATCTAGGATTTTTGAAGGTCCTTAGCACTGATACACTTTTTTAAAGACATGGCTCTTTCCAGAAGGGTACTGGGGATGATCAGAGCAAAAAAAATTGTTTTCACCTCTGTGCATGGGAAGATAATTTGAAGGGTGGACTATTTGGTAGATAAGGAATCAGATGGATGGATATAAGCAGACAGTTGTAGTCAATTATTCTAAGTCCAGGTGGAGGTTGGTGATGAGTGGTGTCCCTCAGGGCCCTGTCTTGGGACCAGTGCTCTTCAGTATCTTCATCAATGACATGGACAGCGAAAGCAAGTATACCCTTCAGCAAATTTGTAGATGATACAAAGCTGACCTTAGCAGCTGGCACAACAGAAGGACAGGATGTCATCCAGAAGGACCTGGACAAGCTTGAAAATTGGGCCCACAAGTACCTAATGAATTTCAACAAGTCTTAAGTGCAAGGTGCTGCACTTGGGTGGGGCAATCCCAGACATGAGTACAGACTGGGAGAACTCACTGAGAGCATCCCTGCAGAGAAAGACTTGGAGGTTCTTGCAGATGAAAAGCTGGACATGAGCCAGCTAAGTATGCCTGTAGACCAGAATGTCAAATACATCTGGGCCAGCAGGTTGAGGGAAGTGTTTCTCTCTCTGTACTCTGCCCACCTGGAGTACTCTGTCCAGCTCTAGATCCCCCAGCACAAGAAGGATGTGAATCTGTTAGAGTGGATCCAGAGGGGGCCATGAAGATCATTAGAGGGATGGAACACCTCACCAATGAACATGGGCTAAGAGAGCCTGTTTAGCCTGGAGAAGAGAAGGCTTCATCTTATCAATGTTTGTAAATACCTGAAGGGAGGGTGCAAAGAAGACAGAACCAAGCTCTTTACAGTGGTGTCCAATGACAGGACCAGGGGCAATGTGAACAAACTGAAACACAGGAGATTCGCTCTGAACACTAGGAAACACTTTTACTGTTAGGTGGCACAGATTTTCCAGGGTGGTTGTGAAGTCTCTCACCTGGTAGATATTCAAAAAAACATCTGGACATGGTCCTGGGCGACCAGCTTTGGTGGCCCTGCTTGAGCCAGGGTGGTTGGAAAAGATGACTTACAGAGGTCCCTTGCATCCTCAGCCAGTCTGTGATCATCATCTCCAAAACTATAGAGGAGGTTTTACTGAATAGGGAGAGTGCCAGATCTGTCTTCTGAACAGTGCAAGGATAAGTAAGTTGGATTTGGAAAGAACAGACTGAAATGCATTGGTTGGAGAGATCAAAGAAAGAGACTATTAACAAAGGCTGGTATTCTTCAAACAGAACAAGTGTTTTTTTGGGAATTCAACCTGACAGTTATGGTATTCCAGAAGATGCTCTTTCATGAGGTTTGTCAAGCCAAAGTTAAAAATAGTGAGGCTTGCCATCAGTGCTGACATGCAAAGTCTTGTCCTCCTTCCTCTGTCTGTTTTTCCCTCTCCTTGCTCTGCTGAGTATTCCCTTCTCTTACAAAGCTGCTAGAGTCTGACCCCAACTTGATATGCTCTGGCAAAGTCTTCAAAGTATGCAATTTTTTTGCATGGAATTACTTACCAAAAGATATGACATATCTTAAACAGGTATTTAAGACACTTGAAGTCCCAGTATTTTACTTGAGAGTACTGTAAGGACAGCCTTTCTGACTTTGCAGAAGCTGCTTTGGCCAGTTTTAGAACTGGTATGGTAGAAGTCATGGTATGAAAAAATGTCTCTCAGTGGAGAACACAAAAACACTCTTTAGCATGCAACAACAAAAGTGAAATATGGATGAACATAGACTGTCCATTCTCCCCAGTTGGCAGAACCATACTGGAAGAAGCTTGGGGCTGAAAAATCTGAATTCTAAAAAATGCTAGAATCTCCATTCACTATTCAATGCACAGTCATTTGACTTTCATTACTTCTGATGAAGTAAATGACTTGGACTTCATGAAATTTCTTATGAAGTTTTTCTTCTATTGTCTAAACCAGATCAGTAGTTTCCAATTACACATATTTGTGGAAATCACATTTCTTTTAGCTTCTTCATTTCAGTATACAGAAATTGCCAACCAATGAACTTTAATAAAATGACAGGAAGACTATTTTCTGAATACTTGCTGAAACAATAATCATCAATAACCTTTCATGAATATTCCTTATTAAGCTTATCAGTGCGTGACTCCAGTATTCAGTAACACACATAGTCTTGCTGACCTCTATTTTCTGACATTTTCAGAAGTTAGTTTTATATGTCATACAAAGACAATTGAATTAAAAAGAAGAAATAGCAAACCTGGAATACATAAAAATTACTATTAGGGAGTAAAGTCTTCTCAGATGACTCTTCAATATCTTCCAAAAGAACACATTTACTTCCTTTTAATTAGTTACTTTTAAGCATTTAAAATTCGTCTTAAATCCCACATACTGGGGCTAGTTATGTATGTGCGACGTAATGTGTTTTTGTAGGGAGAGGGCTAAAAAATATGCCTGCACATATGAACACACAAATAAATACATTAATTTAATTTAAGGAAATTTAATCGTAATTAATTTAATATTTACTTCAGCAGCTCTATTGCCTTTAGTGAGCTTTGACAGATTTAAAATCAACTGAGATGCTGGTATATAACAATAAAGGATAATTCTTTTCCACTGTGTGTGCTCATACAAAGGAATCACATCATGATCATGCATATAGATAGATATAGCCAGAGCATTCTTGACATTGCTGTTTTAAAATTGCAATAAGCAATCATTAAAAAGCAACGCACACACTTCTAAATAAATATACATAATGAAAATGGGAAATATATGGGGTTTTATAGCTGAGAAAAAACTTACAGTGAGAGACAAGATGCTCTGAATTACAATCCAAAATTCTGCATGTAAAAGAAGCTTGTGAAATTTTTGCTTCCTTACTGATGCTGCACATTAGGAATCCAGTTTAGAAAGGCGGGAGACAGGGAAGTGTTTGTTGATTGCTGTATCTTTCTACATACTTGCATCAGTCTAATAAATCCTACCATTAGCAACCTTTCTTCATCTAATTTCATTTTCAGACAAAAAATCAGTTGGCAGAAGTTGGTTGACACAGTAGAAGTTGTAGATGCATGACCATATGCCATATAACTCAAGCCCCGTGAAATCCATAGTTACCATTTAATGAAACAATCTTTTGCCTCTGTTTCAGCTTCACGAAACAAAGGAAACAGAATTATACCTGTTGCCATGGAAATCTGTAACTCCATTGCTTTTTTTTCTTCATGTAATACAAAATGTATGTAAAGGTGATCACCACACAATATGTGGGAAACATTACAGAAATGCCATCTTTTTACCAAGGATTTTATAAAACCTCTCTGGTAGTAGCAATTGCAACTTTTACACCTATGTTCTACTAGGAAATAAGAATAATGAAGAGACTACAAGTTCTTTCATTTTACAAGGAAGAACCTATGCTTATTTGTCAATGGATTTTGAATCACAAAGACTGTAGACATATGTATTCAACAGCCACTCATATGAATCCATATGAATCTTGCCTGACAGCTGCCTTTATGGAAATGGATTCTGACAGACTGAATATGCTATGAAACTAGCAGCTGAGACAGTCATAAGAAACAGAGCGATGTATGCTTCTGACATAGCACAGAAAATCTTCATTAATTCCTTGCTGCTGAATGCTGCGGAGCTGAAACATTTTTGAAAAACCTTTTCCTGCAGTTTAGATGGAACAGTACTCCACTACATTTAACATCTTTATCAACGTGGACAGTGGGACAGAATTCAACTTCGCAAATTTGGGGATGACATCAAACCAGGGGGAACAGTCAAACACTCAAAGAGGAGGAGGAACCTCAGAAAAACAGAGGAAAAGGCGTACAGGAATGTCATGAAGTTCAGCAATGACATGTTAATGCTGCAACTGGGTCAGGGCAACTGTGTGCACAAGTACAGCCTGGGGACTGACTTGCTGGGTAAAAACTTTGCCAAAAGGATCTAGTGGTCCTGGTGACAATATGAATGGCAAGCGTACATATGCAGTGATGGAGGTTAGTGACGCACTGGTCCACATTAGCAAAAGCGTGGCCAGCAGAATGGGGGAAGTCACTTTTCCCCACTATTTGGAACTTGTGAAACCACATCTGGAAGTCTAGAGACGTGCACGAAGTCTTCAGGTTTGGCCCCAGGCAAACTGGAGAGAGCCTGGCAGAGAACCACTAAGAAGCAGAATGTGAGGGATGTGTCCAGTGTTTACTCACAGTGAGAAAGCAAAGGCTAAAAGAAATCTAACTCCAGTTTTTCTCTCTCTTTTTAAAGGTATGTTGTAGAGAAGACTGTTACCAGAGATGCACTGTGAAAGGACAAGAGTTGACAGGTCACAGGCTATGGCAGGGGAAATTTGAGACACACTTAAGGAAAAATTCTTCACAAGGTGAACAGTGAAGTGCTGGCATGAGTAGCCATAATCTGCATTGTTGTGGGTATTCAAAACTTGACTGGATAAGATCCTGGGTAACTTTATCTAGTTTTGATGCCATATCTGCTTTGAACAGATAACTGGATGATCTGACCACCAGCACTCCCTTCCAATGCCAATATTTCTGATCCTATATTCAATAACTTTGAAAATCTGAGAGCTGTGCTGTGCCATTGTGTCAAACTGATGTTATTTTGCTGACTGTCGTAGCTGCACATCTTTGTATAATATAGCTACTCTAGTAAGTGAAATAATGTCAAACAAACAGCACAGGGTCTATAGTTTGTACTACTGGCTTACACTTCTCCTGAACCAGATTCCTATACAACTGATAAATAAAAACTCTTAGCATGGCCAGCATGATATGGGATATCAGTAACATGAGAACAACAACCCACAGCTGACAGAAAAAAGGAACAGAACCAATCCCTATCTGGATAGGCTTTGATAAATACATATCAAAAGACTGCATTTACTTGGAAAAGTTCCTGTATTTCAGATATGGCTTTTTTTGATACTCAATATTTGTTCTCTTCAGTCATAATCAGAAAGATAAACATAATCAGAGAGATTATCATAAATAATTTTCACATTAAAAACCCTGTCATCTTTATAAAAAGAAGTAAAAAATTGAAGACATAGGGTGAATTTCACCTAATTTTTGTCCTACCAACAGGTACCTGATGAACCAAAGCACAAAAAGCACAGGAGGGAATTACAGATTAACTTTAGGGCTGTTATGAGAATTTTTGATCCCGTTTCAGATTATTACTTTTTATAATTCTCCTGTTCTCTAAAAAACACTTTGCCCCTCTGCAAATCGTTGATAAAGAAGTTTCTTATTAGTCAGAGGCAAAGCCTTAACTATTCCCTTGGGTGATATAAAGAACTCCTAAACAGATTTGCTGAAACAGAGGAAGGCCTTGCTTGACAGGAGACACAGAATGATACTATAACTCAAAAGACTGGTGAAAACCGTATGAAAAAACCTTTTTTAGAAGTTAATTCTTCTGTGAATAAGCAATTGACTACTATTCAGGATTTGCTTTGTAATTGTTTTGTTGTTGTGCTATTCCTAGCATACAGCCGATTAGTCTATGACCTTGGGCAATTCATATGCAGTTGAATTTGGCCTTAATCTTTCTGTGCCTCATTTTACTCATTAGTATAAATATTATAATAACACCTGTCTCCTGAGAGCGTCAGATAACTTCATCAGCTTCTACTACTAATAACAGAAGCTCTATAGTTACTTCAGTTTATTTTATGAGAAACATTTTTCTGAAAATAGTAGATATGATATTAATAATAAATTAAGCCCACTGGTGATGTGCTTTCAGTATTACTTTTTACTAATACTTAAGTCAACATAACCCACTTCTCTGTTAAGAGAGTTGATGACATAAACCTACCAGCACAATTATATAAGCAAGTTGGTTTAAAGGTACACAATGCCAAACAAAACTTCCCTTCCATATTAAATGCTTCTCTGAGGTAAGTTAAGGAGAGGGCTGGGAATAGCCATAGAGGGTTCAGTCAGGCATGCAACAACTACCGTATAATTACAGTAACCATTCCTAATTTATCACTCGTATCACCTACAGCTTTCAGCAAATAAGACTGCTAAACAAATCATCTATTTTGTTCAGGGAAAAGTTTGTTGGCTCTTTATTTTCTGCATTTATGGAAACAAATATGAATTTCAGCTTGACAGTGCCTCTCCAACTACTTTTTTAGCTCTGCAAATATGCAATATTCTGTAAAGCACAAGAAAAGCAAAAAAAAAGTCACAAATGTGCTTATGTCACCAACCTTCAAATCCTCTTATATTCAAATGCAACTTCATAAAGTTGAAATAAATTATACCTGACTTTTAAGAAATAGCTCTTTAAACAGTGCCTAGAAACATAGATAGGTGGCTACAGTGATTTTTAAAGTGCTTACATGCTAAATTCTCAGGAGTTTTTGCATCTTCGGATACCTTATTATGCAAATATCTTTGCCCTGTTGCATTTAAACAAGCTAACCAGACCATAGCAGCTTAAATTGAAATACTCACAGTACAACCCAGTTGCATGCACACATATCACTGAGGTGAACAGGGAAAACAATGCTCATAGGATTCATGTATGCAGCTTTAGGATGGATTCATAGGATGCAACAGGCTCCTTGCAAATAAAAAATTGTGTTGTCTTAGTTATGAGACACATTTGCAAAACTTTTAATACAAATTTTGGTTCACCTCATAGTTTATATAAGGAGGAAGGCAGATTTCAATCTGAGTCTTAGGTAGCATGATGGACAGAAAGCTAGAAGAATACTGTAACAGTATACAAATTATTCCAGAAATTTTTAAGGAGGAAAGAATGAGAGTAATTTCTAAGTAAGGATGCACATCCATGTGGTAAGGGACTGGGATTTTAGGCCTAGGACAGATTTAGAGTATTATCTTTTTGAGAATTATCTTTTTGCATTCAAGATCATCCAGCCTTATGACGACAGATAAGAGAGATTTCAAAATTGTATCAAATTAAGAATTGAATTTTTCCCACCATACTCTGAATGAAAACCCTCATGACTACTACCACTTCAAAAAAAATCCAAAGATTTAGCTTTCAAGTGGCAAAACAACATTGAAATTACATCACCAACTACCAAAATATTTGACACACTCTTATGTAAGGATTTTCCAGCTCTGTTCTCACACCTACCCACACGACTTACCTACACACCCCACAAACCTCTATGTTGTCTGCAGTGTTTGAAACATGATGAATAGCTCTGTTCCCCCCCCACCCCGATACTCTAACACTTCCTAGAAGCAGCTGCACTAACCCTTTGTTACTATAGTGAGGATTTTCCCTATTCTGTGGTTTCATTCAAACAAACAACAAACATCCAGGAACACCAGCCACCTACAACTACACCTACACCTCGGAGAATCTTTACACCTCATCTTTACACCTCCCTCTGCCTTCGAGGTGCTGTATAGGGGCACAATGAACCCCTGCAGCTCACAGAGGAAGAGGGGGTAAAAAAGATGTTGACTCATTAAGAAAGGAATAAATGGGATGACACTTTAGTGGCTGTGGAAGTTTAAATTTCGTAGTGGGATGAAGTATTTTCTTTTAGAAAGGGAATGGCATCTGCTACATACTTTTTGAATGTTGCTGCTGTATTTTGATATGACTAATAGTCTCTGAAAAAATGCCATTGAAATAAATCTACATTCAAGACAATATTTTATTTAGAATTAAAAAAAAGGAGGTCCAGTTGGAAGAATCATTAACTGTCACCCAGTCTGAACACCCACAAACCCTCTACTTTCTTATGAAGTGGTGAATGTTGGAAATAGACTTGTGATGTAAGTTTAGCATTTACTTCATCCAAGTACACACAGGTTTTCTGAGCCTGAAGACTAACAAGGAGTCTGGGAAAATTCTTTAAAAATTCTCATAGAAAAATCAGAATCAAGAAAAATGTCATTATGTGCTTAATGAACCAAGAACACTATGGAAAATTACTGATACTTCTGGGAATTGGTTTTACAAAACTGAAAACCAAAAATACACTTATGTGAAAAAAAAAAAGAATCCAGCATTCTTGGGTTTGTTGTTAATCTTGGCAAAATTTACAGATAGTCGTGGATAAACTGATCACGGTGGTGTTCCACTGTACCAGGGGAGGCTTAGACTGGGCATCAGGAAATATTTCTTTACTGAGAGAGTGGTCAAACACTGGACCAGGCGTCCTAGAGAGGTGGTTGATACCTCAAGGTAGTCAGTGTTTTAAGAGGCCTTTGGACAATGCCCTTAACAACTTACTTTAACTTTTGGTCAGCCCTGAAGAGGTCAGATAGTTGGTCTAGATGGTCATTGCAGATCCTTTCTGATAGAAATATTCTGTTCTATTCTACTCTATTCAATTCTATAACAGAAAAAAGCTTCACAACACCCACGTGAATCAAGTAAACCATTCACCAACTGTGTATTGCAATAAAGCAGCCAGCTTTTTACAGGGTTATAAAATTTCTAAACAAACATTATACAGCAACATCATACAGTAGTTTCAGATGGGAAGTGTAGAACAATATTGAGCTAAGTATGAATGAATAACTGACCTGAGGCTATACTTTAACTTCCATAAAGTACATGAGTTTATGAATGACTATATGCATTTAGAATCTCAGTACTTGAGCTTATATATAATTTAGAAAGAGAAGAAAACACACTAAGAGACCAATATGTCATGACATGGGATCATCTATGAATGAACTGTAGAATTTTCTTCTGTTTCTCCTTCAGGTATTGAGTCAACTCAAATGCACTTAGGCAGAATTACAACATAAAGGGGCTTTGTTATATTAAGTAAATTGCAGTGCTGAAATGAAGCCCAAAAACATATAAAATGTATTTAACTAAATATTTCATACATTCACTGTGTCAGCAGCATCCACTAGTATTTCCCATACTTCACAACTTGAAAATAATATGTGATAGGCATACCATTGCACAGAGACATAAATAAACCAGTCAAAGCTCTGAAGATGCAGTGGAAAAGGTAGGATGCTTCAAATTGAAACCGTCATGTTAAAATTGAAATTTAGAATGTTTAATATGTCTGTTGATGATGTTCGACCCTGTAATGTTTTTAGTATGTATTTAGGTTGTGATCAGGTTCAAAATATGTGAAGTTATAGATAATACAGACTTGTTTACAAAACAAAGATAAATTAAAAGTTCCCTATTAAACCAATGCTATTTTCTCCAGATACAGAGTTGTTTTTTCTGATCCTAAGACAGTCTTCATTAACCTTCTTAATTCTATTTCCATTCTTATTAATAGTGTCTGACAGCAGTTTATATTTATCCTCTGACCAGTCTTATGAAATACTGCTACCCTCTTCATTTTTTTTCAGATAAGAAAGAGAAAGATTAAACGACTCTCAGGCTTATTTCTTAACCACCTTCCTCTTCAACCTCTCCTTAAGCCCAGTTCCATTGCCTGATATTTGTCTTCTTTGACACATTTATTATTTCCCTCCTAATAATGTTTTTTAAAGAAATAATATAAAAACTCACTGATACTATCTTTTTTTAAATGACAGAAATCTGTCATGATGACTTTTCCACTTACATTAAGTTGAATTTTAAACAAGACTTGTAAATAGTGAGAATAGAAGAAAAAATATACAGACGCAATGTTCATAGAGGTATTTATCTTCTGGGAAATGTTAAAAAGATCACAATCTAAAATGGCATTTTTATAGCTCTGCTGTCTAAAGTAAAACAAGTGTCATAGAAAATTTCAATGATAGTAAGTCATGAAACTTGGGCCATTATCATTTATTCCTGCATTTATACTTCAGTTTTATTCATGTTTGATTAACTTCAGCTGGTTAACATCAACTTTAGTGCTATCTTATTTAGAGTTATTTTTTTACACATTGTAAATTTTTATTCTTTTGAGATTGCATAATAAGTTTTTGCTGGCAGCTCTTGAAAGAAGTAATTTATAGGGCTACAAAGGTATGAGTATTTCCTCAGCATGCCTCCCTCATATGTGGAGTCATAACATAGGAAATCTACAGCTCTTAACCCCCCATTTTATACTTGAACAACAGTGGGGGCAGAAGTTATATCAGGAGTGTTTTCAGTGGAGGTTGAATGGCAGAAGATCAAAGCTGGCATTAGAGAGGAAATCAGGTGTTAAAATTCCAATGGCATGTTGTCACCCTGGTGCAGAGGTTAGATAGACAAGTGCTGCTGAGTACAACTGTTCAGATGCTGATGTGTGAAAACCATCTGAACTGAGATTCTTTTAAAAAAGATCACCAAACCGAACATCATCTCCTGATTGCAAGGAGGAGGATACTCAGTATTTATGTAAGTGAAGCGTTTATGCAGCATGAATTATTCTTTTTCCTTTTCTCCTCAGGACGGGTCAACTGAGAAGATATAATGGTTCATTGCTGCCTGTAAACCAATTCAGTTCAGTAAACCTGCAGAATCCTTCTCCTTTTAGTTAGGTGGTTTTGGGGTTTTCTTTGGCCAAATTAACAAACTGAACTGAACTCACCGAGTCAGATAGGCACCTAAATTAACAGAAAGGAAGATGAAAAGGAGCTTGCAGTCCAGCCTGGGGACAGGGGAGGGTGATAGAGCTGGCTGTTAAGACACTCAGAAATGCATTTTCCATGCTCAACACCACACTACAGGTAGTGGGGACACGTGCTATTCTTGAGGCTAATACTTTTTTTTTTTTCACAGTAATTTCAAGACTGACAATCCAACCAGATTTCTAAACATTACATAAAAAAAACCCAAACAAGGTGGGTAGGGAGCAGAGAGGGGAGGGAGAGGGAAAAACCACTAGATTTGTAAGAATGCAGATTGTTCAGATGATAAAAACAGAGTTGCTGACACTCTCCTATAGGTAACAGAACAGGAAAAAATAATATCATGTAAATAGAAAGACTATCATTGTTCTTTTTAATTAATTTGTTATGTTGAAATTAAACCCACTAACAAAACACTGCGATATTGCCCTCTCTCATGCAAAACAACCACAAAACAGAATTATCATCTGTATTACACTGATTCATCAAAAAAACAAAGACTGAAAAAAGCGGATATACAGATAACAATTTCTCTGAAAAGAATTTAGATTTAAGTACCAGCATTAACCCAAATTTGTTATTGTCCCAAACAAAGCGAGCATAAAACACTATAGCTCTGCCAGTGTAATGTTTCAAACTTAATCAAGAAAACCACCTGAGGTAAATTAGATCACTGTCCACTTTGCTGTAATATTTGAATAAAATCCTGTCTGCTTTGATCTCAGTAAAACTGACAACCAACTCGAATCCACACCTATGTCAGTGACTATTGATCTCATATTTCAGGTCTTTCTTCAAGTGTTATGAAGGGATTATTGAAAGGATTATTTGAAAGGCAAATGAGCAGAAGATGAAAGTGTGCACATGACCGCCTGTTTAAACTGACTGGGCTTCTCCTGCTCAGGGTGACAATGAGGCAGACTTGGTGCTGTATGAACTGCCACAGAACAGAATTTTGTTTCCAGTCCACGCACTAATGGGAAGAATTAGTTTCCTTCTGAAGTCTCTCTTTTATTAACATAGTTATCCAGCATGTTACCTAGCTTGAGCAAAAGATTTCTTAGCATTAAAACGAATTTATTGTTTAGCATTCAGAAACAGAATTTTTGTGTGCTGAGACGTCCATAAATGGAGTAAGTGTGGCCTGTGGCTGCCTGCAATACCTTTATCTGATAAGTCTCTGGTGGCAGTAACTAATTTTACCTCTTTTCTTCTACCAGAATTTGTTTCTGGGGGTTTTTTTGGTGTGTTTTGTGAGTTATTTTTTGCTTTTTTTTATTATTAAGGTGATGTACTTTGTATATTCATTATGAAAATTAACCATTATCTATATAGTTCATCAAGGTTGCTCCAGTAAAAAAAAATCACTGAAAGACACTTATGGCAGCTAAATCCCTGATTTAAAATATACTTTTACCTGCATTTTAATTTCAGATTTTATGGAAAAAATATACATAGGTTTTGGTGAAACTGTTGGAATTAGATATTGGAGAAGCAATTATACTTGATAAAAGCTATGTAATATATACTTAGTCTATTTGATATCTTCAGGTTTTGTTTCTAATATGAATGCAAGTCAAATGTTGCAGATGACACAGATGACCCCTTAAATGTTCATTACCGTGTCAGTCAGGAGCAGCGGAGTTTCTAAATTCAAGCTAACATTAGCTTATTAGTTGAAGGATAAAATCAGGCTTTTCAGCCTGTTTAACACAACCCACAGTTTCCATGCAGCCTACAGTAGCCTATGTGGGCCTCTACTTATCTCCCTCTGCAGATCACAGTGCAGCCTCGTTCAGGAGCCAAGTACATCTTACACTGTGTGGCTGATGAGTCATTTCTATTTCTCAGCCTGCTCTCGGAGTTTGATATTACGCACCATATGGCCACAGCCTTCATAAATGAGGTTTTAAGGAAGTCATCCGATGGCAGAATGGAAATGGCTTCGCTAAGCAGCAAAGCTGATAATTGACAGGAAGAGCTGAAAGTGATGGTTCCGTGAAAGAAAAATCCTCTATGATCCTGGTCTAAGTTCTTTGGCAGCATGAAAATGTCCTAATTTCTCTTACTGGTGTGGACACTTTAAAAGCAAACATACTTATAATGGTGGTTTTTCATGCTTTTTGACTATTATTCAATCACTTTTTGCCCAGTAGAATTCAGTTATTTCTTGCCAGCCCTTCTACTACTTCACATGCACTTACACTCACTCCATCTTGTGTTAGGCTTTCCAGTAATTGCTCCTGTATCCCTAAACTTATTGTAATCTTGATTGTGAACTCTCCTGTTCCTGTGTTTTATGGCCAAATTTTGTCATCTCAGCTACTATGCAAATGCTCCTACTTTGGAGGAAAAACTCATCTATCTTTCTCCATAAACCACCAAAAAATACCTTTTTATGGCTTCTCAACTCAGATTTTTCTTACAGACATGCAGAGTCTGAGAGGAACATTCAACATAAGAGATTTGTGTGGAAATCTAAGTATTTTTCAAGTTTATTTTTCAGTGAATAGAGGAAGATAGACTTCTCTGAGGAGTAATTAGGAGAAGTTGAACATTGGGGTCTAAGGTTGCTCTTAGCAAGAGTCTTTGTCTTATGACTGTGAAGAAAATATTTTGACACTTGTGGATTGTGGGGGGATAGGATCATGAGGGAAGGAAGGAAGAGAAGGTCACTGGAAATGGTACAATTACCCTCAAATCCCTTTCCAGGGAAGAAGATACGTGGCCATCTGAGAAGAAAAGCGTGCAGACCAGGTTCCCTGGCCTCCTCATATATTTCCTTTCTGGTGAATATAAAGATACTTTCAAAGCACAGTTGAAAGGTAGCTTTCCAGAACGATTGTTAAAGACCATTTCTACTTCTAAGAACACAGAGAAAACTTTTTTTCTTACTGTCTTAAAAAACTCCAAACTTTTTGCTAGTAGTCATTTAAACATCACTTGCGCAAATTTGAAATTCTGAACCACTAATATTAAAATAGGTCTTTTTGAACTAACATTGCATTGCTGCTTATCATAACGTAGGGAAAATAATTTCTTTCAGGCATTAACAACAACCGAACACTTTTGCTGTCACCTAGCGAGTGTTTATAGTGGTATTTTTTCCACCTGTGAGGCCATGAGGCACAATTAACACTCATTCATCGATAGTCAACACACAAAGGCTTAATCTTTGAGTAACAGAGCCACAATTTTAGAGAGGGTGACCATGGATCTCATGTCTAATGGTATCCACTGTTCCAAAAAAGTCACCAACAACAGATCATTGTCTTACGTGTGCTGAAGATACCTGACCATGAAAATACATAAATCTGAAAGTCTGTTCTGTCTTAGCCACACAGCTAATACCATCACTGCAGCTGAATCAACAGACTGCTGTTACTCCATAATTCTTTGGTTTATTACCAATTTTTATACGGTTAAAGTTTTTTAGTGAAAGGACCTTACCCTTGCCTTCTGCTCCATTTCCATCATTAATCTTTCATGTTGTTCTGCTATTGCCAGTGTTGCAGAATGGACTTTCTGATATATCATTTCTCCTTCCCGTGTTTGAAACGTGAACAGCCCTTCTCCTGTGTCACACATCCTGCAGGGAGATTTAGGCAAAATGGAAAGAAAAAAAATGAATACTGTGTAATTTTTCCTAACTACTATAAGAAGTACACATCTCACAATGGAAAATGTCAACTTTTGTAGTTAAACTCTGAAATTCCAAACATTTGCAGTTATTCTTATAATTGGAGACAGAAAAATCCCAAGAGATGGGCAGAACTTCATGAATGTAATCTTTAAATTCATTTTTAGTCATCGTCTGGATAGTGAAAAGCAAGTTTAGCATAGAATAAAAACTTGAGGTAAGAGTCAGTTATTACCAGCATTTTTCCAAATGTCTGCACTGGTGAGTGGGAAATAAATTTAATTATTTTAATCAACTGATGCCAGAAGAGCATAGAACATCATGACTTTGAAAATCTGACATTTTAAAAGAACGTTGACCAATTAAAAATTCTATTATGGTTAATTATTACAAAGAAGCTGTATGGAAAGACAGCGTTAAAAGGGTTAAATTATAACTATCTCAGTGCATTTATGTGAGGCAACATCAAAAGCTATGTTGATAATTACAAAAGCCATTCTACAAAAGTCTATTTGAGAATGGGAGTAGTATTTCTGTCATATAAGAAGATAAATAACGAAAAAAATCCTCCAGAAACAAAATTTACTTTCTTCTTTTGAGAGAGCAACTGCTGCTATCCTTATCTGTGGTATAAGTGGGGTATTATTTTGAGAAAGAAGAGTAGTACTGGGTGATACAGGAAATGGGAATAGAGAATAATGTTAGATTATTGTTGGAGGGTGTATATGGTGTTAAAGAGTGCTGCAATTTGATGGATTTATATTAGTAGTTCCATCATATTAGCAGTATCTGATTTCTGTATTTTTATCGACTTCTTGCAATTTTAGAAATGGAACTTAAAAAATCCTTTTTATTTGGCCTGATACTTCCAGTAAAGATTTTCAGTTATCTGTGATAGAAAATTGTTGACTTAGTCACCGATGTACACCATGCTTCAACAACAGGAGGATTTAGATTTGCCTAAAACACCAGATTACTTTAATGTTTTGGATGTTTATATTATTTTTAGAATATCGAATTTTGTTAATATCTCAGCACCTTCAGCATGGTCCCAGAAAGTCTGAAACATACAGAATTACAAAATAGTTTATTAAAATATGTCCCAAATAGTCTAACATATCTTTAGAATTTGTATCCCAGATTCTGTATGATTATTCATACACTGAATTTTACAAAATATTTTCACATTAAATTAATTAATTTTTGTATATATATATACATCTCCTTCTATATTACATGCATACACACACACAATTATATTTCAGTTTTTAGGAAATGGAATAATTTTTTTCATGAGACTTATCTTTTTGTCAAATTAGAATACAGCTTCCTAAACAATTTTATTTCAAAAGTCATCTTAGCAGGACTGTTGAGCTGCTAAGGGACTGCTGGGGTTCAGCAGTTGCTTTTGATTTCAAGGTTGACCAGTGAAAATAAAATCTTATTAACACTTACAAAATGTTTCCCTGTTCACTGGAGGAGACATGCTGCTGTGAGCCTCCTACAAAGAACTTATGCATGCCTGTGTTTGGGAAGAATAAAAAGTACTGGAGGCAGAAAGAGTAAACAGAGGTACTTCTGGAAAATACCTGGTGCAAATACTTACAAATGATCAACTGAGTGTTGAAAAGAAAGTCATAGTCTTAAAAATATATAATTAATATTATCCATATTGACATTATCCATAATTCTGGAATAAAACCCAGTTTTCTTCATTGTAAGATGTAAATAAAATATAATTCATTTTGTAGACAGGTACTACTTAATCAGTGTTAACATGATGTGCCAATTAATAGATTAAAACAAAAAAAAGGTTTTGTATTAAATTCCAATGGAGATCAAGATCCCTGCTGTAAACATTTAAGATATTTTATAACCTTAGCCACAGTCCTCCAAAGAGCTTCTGGTAGAAATAAATTGTCTCCAGAGCTTTGTGACATTATGGCAACAGCCTTTCATATCCCTCAGGGCATCATATAGCTGGTACTCTGCTTTTGTGTGAGAAGATCTTAATAAAATTCAAACAGCATGAAATGGAAAGTCTGGAAAAAATGATGGGGTTTCAGAAACTGAAGGAAAATATGATCTTTTTGTTGGTTTCAGAGGATGCAAAATCCTACAGGGATAAAAACAAGGAAGTGGACAACTGGGCATGATTAAAATTCAGGACTTAGCTGTATGTTTTCAGCATGCAAACCCCAACCACCACTGTTGCCGATCAGAGTAGGGTCTGCACTGCCTATGTGGGCCCTGGTGAAGGCAATGGTGTGGGCTGTGGCATTGCCCTGGCACCTGACCCACCACTCAGGACAGTGCTGCAGGGCCCTGCTTCCCAACCCCAACAGGTGGCTGCGGTGGACATGTCATGCCAATGTTGGAAAGCTGTTGATGGTAGCCTTCCCCTGTGGGCTTCCCTGGCTAACAACAGATGATGTGCACACAGCTGCTCAAAACTGAAGGTGGAGGAGAATTGTGGGCATCATTTCTTAAAG
This sequence comes from Manacus vitellinus, assembly GCF_001715985.3. Classification (NCBI taxonomy): domain Eukaryota; kingdom Metazoa; phylum Chordata; class Aves; order Passeriformes; family Pipridae; genus Manacus; species Manacus vitellinus. The sequence goes on along the minus strand of NW_021939396.1, from coordinate 56,092,730 downwards.
TGCTGAATTCCCCTAACTTGCTTTGAAGTTTAACAGGACTTGAAGCCCCCCAAAATGAAGCAGTTGTTATCTGGCACATTTGAGCCAGGCAAAAGCAGAAAAAATTGTTAGCATAAAACTTTCTTTCATCTGTCTAAACTTATTATTAATAATCTGTCTCCCAAGGAGATGAATCCCTTTACCAGAGTAAAGTTTTCCTGTTCAGCTCCTCGTAACACTATTCCTTTGATCAGATGAAAATCTGAGTTTAGACCTTCTAGTCTAGTCTATTCTAGTCCAGTTAGTGTTGTCTTGTCTTTTTTCTGTTCTATTCTTTTCCAGTTACAAATCAAGATCAGTAGCATCATTAGGGTTACTCTCAGTCTTTCTAGAACAAGGAAACAGACTAAAATAGAAGCGCTCCTAAGTATGATGGAGATGGGGACAGGGAAAGGGGTAAGTGTGCTCTCCTAAGCTTAAGGGTCCTGCCAAAAAAGCAGAGGACCTTTACTCATCTGGCTAACAGGAATGGACAAGTCCATGAGCTGAAACAAGACTTCTTGTCTTGTTCTATTTATAGTCAAAACATAGTCAGTAAACCAAAACCCCATTTTCTCCACAGCCTTCTTAGATGCCAGATAACTGTCCATATAAAGCTTCAATTTCAGGTTTAGCCATGCTAATGTGTTGCTTTATTACAAGTAAAAATTAAATAATTGTGGGAAAATTCAAATTTCTCTATGTTCAAAGAACACATGGTCAATCAGTTGCCAATTTAATAGCATTTTCATAACTTTTACATGCCCTAGAATCACTTTAGAGAAAAGGCAGGACAAAGGTGTGGACCTCTTATTTTCCTGTACTGTCACAATTAAGCAGTGCAGCTCTACCAACTCAGTATGACCTTCACTGTCAAAAAAGTCAATGATTTTGTATAGTTTAATTTTTTTATGAGAGACTTACAATCTGCAGGGGCTTGAAAAATGCTGATCTATTTCTGTGTTTTTCAACTTTAAAACAGGGATGTCATTAACCTATGCTTTAGAATATTTAAGGATTCAATGCATTAAAATGTATGAAGTCCTTTGACTGAAATAGGAAAATGTGGGGTTTTTGCCTGTATTATTAGAGAATGATATAACAGGATAGACAATGACACCAGTAGATAAACAGTGTTGCAAATAATTGCAAATTTTTTAATTCTTAAAATACTGCAACAGCTTTTCACAATCGTCATTGTTAGTAGATCTGGCTCAAGAGCCAGGAGAAAGAATAGTGATAAGGTGAGAGCTAAGCTTGTGGCCTAGGACAAGCTGGATTCAGAGATCAACAGTGAAATCTCTTGCTTTTATTCAAGGAAAAATTTCTGTTCAAGTCAAAAAGGTTTTCCCACCACTATTGTCAGATTTTTTCAACATTTCCCAAATTCATATAATGGTTTCCCACTGCCTCTGCTCACTATGTAACTTCAGTCTTTTAGATCAGAATCAACGCTATGTATTAACCTTGTAGAATTCCCTTCAAAACGGAAACTGTTGACTTGACTTGACCATCATTTAAAAATAGCACTTTTTGCTGAATAGCAGTTCATGCTATCATGTCATGATTGAAGTGTCTTAAAAGTTTCATAGTGCAATATTCAGAAAACTGCATGAGAGGATAATAATTTGACATCTCAGCTTCATTTCACTATTTTGGTTAAGGATAAAATGCATTTTCATGATAATGAAGGTTGTCTGAAAACTGAGATGCCCAGAAAAATTATTTCCTTGTTTTAAAATAAAAGATAACTTGCAACTGTAAGGAGAAAAATTTTAGCTCTTCATATATTTACATCTAATTTTTACCAACAAATAATTTACCAAATGTTTACCAACAAATAATTTAGGATTAAAGAAATAATGTCTGATTTCTATACTCAAAAATGTATCAAATTACTTAAAAGTAACTAAAAAAGGAACTCAAATAGGAACTGGAAAAACATACTAAAAATGTTTACTGTTAATAACTGCTACTAATAACTACAGCTATTAATAACTAATACATAATAAATAACCACTATTTTAGTTTAGCATTTCTAGTTCTTGAAATAAAAATGGCCTTTAAATTTTTAAATGAACAGATCATGAATAGGTATTGTCCAGTAATCAGAGTGCTAAAAGTTACCAGTATGAAGCTGGATGCAATTACTGTTGCATACTCCACGCGGTGTGTGGGAAAAGTGATTTGTTTAAAACAGTGGAGCTGTTTACTCAGACACTTCAAGGAAATTAAGTTCACAGAATCAAAGAATCACAGAATAGTTAGGGTTGGAAAGGACCTCTGGACATCATTTAGTCCAACCTCCCTGCCAAGGCAGGGTCAACTAGAGCAGGTTACACAAGAATATGTCCAAGCGGGTTTTAAATGTTTCCAGAGAGTGAGACTCCACAACCTCCCTGGGCAGCTTGTTCCAGTGCTCTACCCTCAACCTAAAGAAGTTCCTCCTCATGTTAAGGGGAAAGTTCTTGTGTTTATAGCCATTGCTCCTCATCCTGTTGCCAGGCATCACCAAAAAAGTCTGTCACCATCACTTGGTACCTGTCTTTGAGATATTTAAATGTATTGATGAGATCCCCTCTCAGTCTTCTCTTCTCTTGAATAAATAGGTCCAGCTCCAGCAGTCTCTCCTCATAAGAGAGATGCTCCAGATCCCTAATCATCCCTGTGGCCCTCCACTGGGCCTCTTCCAGTAGCTCCTTGTCTTTCTTGTACCGAGGAGACCAGAACTGGACATATGGCCACTAACAGCTGAGTAGAAGGGGACAATCACCTCCCTCAACCTGCTGGCTGAGCTCTTCCTGATGCACCCCAGGATACCATTGGCCACTGACTACAGGCCTCCAACTGGATTCTACTCCGCTGTCACAATCCTCTGAGCTCTGCCACTTAGCCAGTTCTTGATCCACCTCAGAAATGCTTAATTAGCTAGTGCTTATTTCCTCTATGCTGAAGAAATGGTCAGATCCCACATATGAGACCAGACCTATTACTCTTAAGATGAGCAGTAAATAAAAGTCAGCCTTTCTTTTAAAGGCTTGAAGCTGTGGCTGCCAGTCATGAAAAAACTAATTGGTATGCAGTATTTAACTCTGAACTGAGACACTTATTTCTTGTGTTGCTATAGCTTTGATTTTCTAAAAAGTGGTGAAAACTATAGCAATTTTTGACTCCAATTTAATTAGATTATCAGTGGAGACACAGGAACACTATCTCTCTTGTGGATATCTAACTTTTATTCTTTCCTTGTTTGTTGTTAACTTGAGTTAAGCCATTTTGACAGAAATCCTGTTTGTTCTTTGTGTGCGAGGAAGATACACACAGCATACACTAAAGACAGGCCAGCCAAACAGTAGACCTCACTATAAAATGAATGCAAAGCTTCCCTGAGGGTCCAAATTCTTTGCTCATTCCAACCTTCAACAAATTTTAGCTTGCTTACTTGCCAAAGTTGTTCTTTTCCGAGAAAACAAAAAAAAAAACTAAGGAAAGCAAATAAACTCTTTGTGGCAGGAGCATTTTTAGATAAAAAGCTCTCTTTATACCTAGGAATACTTATCAAGAAAACTAAAAAATAAACTATGTCTATTTTTAAGAAATTGTAAGTCAAATTCTATGTAGAAAGGATAGAAAAACAGAGGAAGAAAGAAGAAAATGGTTATAAGCATCCTAACTTACTACAGAGCAGGCTAAAAAGGGATATATGGGGGACGCAATAAGAAAAAAGATAACTACATAAACATAATATGTACGGGATCTAGGAAAGGTCTATGGGTGAAGCAGAGAGAAGACAATTAACAGGAAATGTGTATGACGTGTAATTTATTCACATATACGACTGACAACAGCCGTGCTTAGAGAGACCTGAAGTTGGAGCAAGGTCAGTGAAAGCTAGGAAAAAGTCCTGTGAAAAATATGTGAAAGGAAAATGAAAATCAACAATGTGAAGCACAGAAATGATACAAAGGGTGACATTCAGAACAAATAGACAGAGACTCTGAGTGTGGTCTGTTATGCATTCCTTATGGGAATAATGAGTTAAACTTGCTGTCAGCATTTTAGAGTTTTATCTGGAGTGTCAAATGGATATCCTGGCCATTTTATGACCTGAGAAGCAAATACTAAAATATTCTGATATACGAGGCATCTGCCTGCCCCCTTAATGACGGTTATTTACTGGCAAGAAAATACAACATGAAAAATCAATTATGCATGATAGCTACTAATTGCCAACTATAGACATTCCTCCGTACTTTATTGTCTTGTTATTGCACTTAAGCTGAGGTGAGTAACTTTCCACTGCTCTTGAACATGCTCATGAGATATAGATAGTGGAATCTCCTTGAATTTGGCTCGAGTTAGTACAAGGAAATTCAAGTATTACCGCACCTCTGATATGGCTCAGTAACTTGATCATGGAGCTTAGCCATGAAGATTTGTTCAAGGTCAGATCTTGTATTTCTTGAGTCATCCTCAGTGTTTTCAAATAAATGAACTAAAGGATTTCTATGCTATAAATGTAACTTTCCTACCAAGACAATTAATGGAAACATTTTGCAATTTTGAGAAGGAAAATGTTCACAGATGGAGTGGAAATGAGTGATGATGATTTGTTCCCAGATAGGTGGAACTCCACCACTCAAAAGAATCCAGCAGTCCTTTCTTCTAATATTTCCTAGAGACTCTTAATGCATTCCAAGTTGCAAATCTTTTTAAGATATTATATGCAGTCATGGCAACAAAAATCCCATGTGCTAGTCTGATGAATACGCTGCTAGTCTTTCTAAGAAGAGATATGATACCCTAAATATTTTCCTTCTTATAGGGAGAATTTGTGTACGAATAGTATTTTTTCATTATAAGATTATTGCTTTTCCTGCCTAAACAAAAAGACCATTTAAGTGGTATAATACACCAGAAACAAAAATTTTCTCATGAAAACATGTTTTTCTTTGTTTCGTCAGACAGGAGAGATTTCTGCACAGTACTACTGGTAATTATGCCTCTTGGGATACTTCTTTTTCTCATTGCCTGTGCTGTCTCTACACTCACTGTCTCTGTAATGCCCTCTGTGGCAGCACATTTAGACAAGTGGGGCATGTCAGGGACACCAAACCCATTCCTACATGTCAGATGCTTTCCACTTTTTGCTTAACGGAAGTGCAGAAAGCAGGCTGTGAATTTCTCTGGACTATATGAATGACTGTTCACTAGCACTGTAATTCTTTATTTCATTTACACAGGCTTTATCCCTGTCTATCATAAGATACAGTGGAAAAAGACATATTTTAGTTTTTTTCCTTAGGTTCAGTTTTGATAAGAAGGAGGATTCTGTCTGGGACTTGTTTTTGTCCACTAAACTATCCCATCTCTTATCATTAAAATGTTCTTGTTTATACTAAATTACTTTGATGTACCAGAATAAAATTAACTAGTGCTGAATAGTTAAGGATAGTAAATAATTCTCAATGTTAGTTACAGTATAAAAAGCAGAAAAGTGGGCTTTATTGAACTAATGCATAAAAGGTAGAATGTGGAGATTGACAAGCAATTATGAAATATATCCATGCGTAATAGCAAACATGCTGTGCAAAGGCTCTGTTTAATATGTCCTAGATCCTAGAAACTAAGCTATAGTGTGATAGGTTGACCCCAGGTGGACATCAAGTGCCCACCGAAGCTCCTGTATTGATCCTCAGCTGGACAGGGGAGAGAAAATATAAGGAAGGGCTCCTGAGTCACATGTTGTTTCTGTTGCTGCTTCCTTCTCAGGAACAGGACTCCTCACACTCTTCCCCCACTCCAGCACGGGGTCCCTCCCACAAGAGACAAACTTCTCCTATGTAAAACCTTCCCATAGGCTGCAGTCATTCACCAATTGCTCTGGCATGAGTCCCTTCCGCAAGGTGCAGGTGGATATCTGCTCCACTGTGGACCTCATGGACTACTGGGAGCCAGGCTGCCTCACAGTGGTCTTCACCACAAGCTTCACGGGGAATCTTTGCTCTAGTGCCTGGAGCACCCATGCTCCCCTGCTTTCTTCACTGACCTTGGTGTCTGCAGGGCTGTTTTTCACATATTCTGACTCCTCTCTCTGGTTGCAGTTGCTGTTGTGCAGGTCCTCCCCCCCTCCTTCTTAAATACATTATCCCAGAGGGGCTACCACTGTCACTGATGGGCTTGGCCTTGGCCAGCAGCAGGTCTGTCTTGGAACTATCTGGCATTGCCTCTGTTGGACATGGAAGCTTCTGGTAGCTTCTCGGCGAAGCCACCTCTGTAGTTCCCCTGCTACAAAAGCCTTGTCACACAAAACCAATACACCCAATATCCAAGACATTTGTTTTTCACCACTAGAAGAAATATTCTGGAGTCTGAGAAGTTGAATACAAATACTTTACTACAACTCCATTTTTTGTTTCTTCCTGCATAGACTAATTTCATAAAACATGAGCTAGACATTTTGATGGGGACAATTGAACTGTGCTGTTTGTGCTTCATCAACTTTAAATAAGAAATATTCTAAGTTGCACAAGCAACCCTACAAGCAATACACACCCTCTTGTGTCAGTATTCAGTTCATATTATTTAAGAAATTAATGTAGGTAATTAATGCATTTGTATAAGCAAAACAACCTTTTGTCAATGGAGAGTTTTGACAATGCAACATTTTCTTTAAAGAAAAAGTCACATTTATTAAAAAAAAATTGCTGGTGTTCTTAAATACACAAGACATTTGCAATGTTGACAGTTTAAGAAATAGAACGAACATGAAAATGTTGTTAGATAATTAGTTCTGTTAGTTTGTTAAGCTCAGGTCTTGTTGATAATGATAATGAAATACTATTTAAGAGCATCTTGGACGAGTATCTATTCTTACCAGGTTTGTGAAAGATAAACCAAGAACTCGTATATTACTATTATCATTTTGGTACAGAAGCAGACGTTATGGTTGGCTGCACAACACACTAATGAAAAACATTGGTTTGATAAAAATAAAGAGATTGTAAAGACTACCGTTAGCTAAATTTTTCTGACTAAATCTTTTCAGTCATCATGGTTTGACTACCATTTTTCATCTCACTTTTGAATGAGAGAGATACAAGTTCCAAGACCTGGAAACTGGGATCATATTCAAATACAGATATTTGCTACAGGACTCCTGCAATCCTGTTAAGAGCTATTATTCCCCGATGAAGACAAATACATCCCATAAAAATAGTACTCAGTTTCTTTCAGTGTCTTTATTAGCAGAACATAGGGGAAATACCATTAATCTACATGAATACCTTTGACAAATGCAAAAATGTTAGATATAAAACCCAAATAATACTGGTTAAAATAAATGATAGTGTAATAATACAGGAGCCCTGTGGCAGCACATCACTACTTGCTATAACAAAAGCAATAAAACTTAGTGACCCAAGATCTTTATTTTCTTTGTTTTTCCTTTTTTATTTTGGAGCCCTACAGTCACTGTTATGTTTGAGACTACTCCTTGCCCTGGGTGTTTGAGATGGAAATCCTGTCAGATGACACTAGGGTCTGCATAAATTCTGAACACAATGGGACTTAATTCTGAACTTAACTCAGTTCTCTCTCAGGAAGTAACTTTTTTTTAAGAAGACATTTGCCAGCTAATAAATGTTAGCATAGTAACAGCCAGGGACTGAAATTGCATAGGTATATATGTTAATTTTACTTCATCTTTGAGGAACTTGGTAGGCTTGGACGCCATGACCCTGGACAGTATTGTAGAATTGCCAACAATATTTGGAGTACCTGATTGTGCGTAATCTAAAAGTTAAAAAGACTTGCTCCCTTCCAACCTTACCCATTCTGTGATCCTGTGGTTCTAATTCTATAATAAACACCAGTTTTGCATCTGCACATGTCTATAAATATGATACTAAGTATTTAACATTTTAAATCATTTACAAGTGCATTTGTTCTATAATGCCTCATTAAGCTCTTGTCTATGCATTGAATGCTATTGGAAACAAATTGCACCTACTGTGAGGCAGGAAGATACTGTGTTTTATTTTGTACATTTTATTTTGACAGCCAGCATACAAAATAGATATTTCCTGTGTTTTGATCAAAAGTATATGCAATTAAGGAGAGAAGGAAAAATTTCTGAAGGGTTGAACAGGAATGAACTAATGCAATGAATATTTTTGATTGATGAATAATATGAAGGGAATATAAGTAAAAATTATTAAGGAACTAATATAGAGTCATGTTTGGAGCCACAGAACCAGGAAAAAAAGGTGAAGTAATCACATATATAGCTACAACATCAGTTTTCCAGTTTATGAAAAATGAATGCTCATTCATTTTTCTCTCATTCCAAAAGCTGGACACAAGAAATGTGAAGAAATAATGAAGGAATGTTACAGTGCTGATGTTGTGCTCAGCAGTAGCCAAAACACTGGTGTGTTATCAACACCCTTCTAGCTACCAATGCAAAGCACAGCACTGTGAGGGCTACTATGGGGAAATGGACTCCAGCTCAGCCAGACCCAATGCATGAGCACAGAGGAATTTTCAGAAAGTCATATGCAAATATTATAGGCACACAGTGTTGTCCAGAGACACTCACCACACTATTTACATGCACTAATGAGTAATTAACATATACTAATGATATCCAAGGACTCATCAATAGTAATCTCAAATCTAGTGGCTTGTCAACTCCAGTTTGGAAGCATCCTGCAGCAGCAACCCCAGGGATGGGCAATAGCACTAGGGATGAGACAAGGCAGGGATTTGTTTAGAAAACCCAAAGCTGTATATCTCTCACCTGCTTACAGTAACAATTGAACATCTTAGCTAAAGGCCATGTTTCTGGTCTGAACTTTAGCCAGATATGTGTGCAGACACAAGCAGTCAAATAATGCCTCTGGCAGTAAAGTGGATGTGCAACAATAATATCAAAAAGTAATTACAGAAAATGTACAACCTCCACCACAAGTATAAAAAATTCACTGAACTTGCACCAACTCTCTACATGTGGTATTTAATTTAGAGAGGAAACATGACTTCTTTCATACTTGCTTTAACTTTTCCTCTTTGACACAAGCCAGGCAGAAGTGAAAGAGAAGATTTTCCCTGTTATCTCAAATACAAACAGCAGCAATTCTGTTACGGATCAAACAACTCCCAGTGCATTCACCTGACATCTCTAACTCCAAGTATGGTTGTGCATAGGATATTCTTGTGCTAGTGCTTCCAGCAGTGAGAAAACTCTCTGTAAGGATTTCTCATTAGCCTGATAGTTAAAATCAACTTTAGTTACGTTCAGGTAAGTAGCAGTTTGATAAGGTCTTAAGAACCCTCAAATTAGATTTTGAAAATTTTGTTACATAAAAAAAGACACTCCGTTCAATTACACTAGTAAGTGGGTAGGAAAAGGTGTAAGTGGATAAAAGAAGTGTAAAAACAAAGAAACAAAAGAAGAGAGTCCTGCAAAAGAAAATCACCATAGATAATCACATAGCTCAGATCCTGCTGAAAAAGGACAGGAAAAGAGTACAGAAGGATGAAAAAGAAGTAGAAAGCATTATTTACAGTTTATATTTACACATTTGGGCTTCTTACATATTTTCCTATAGTATCTCGTATCTCATATAATATCTTCTGTCTAAAACATCATGGGATGCAACAGCCAGCCATTTTCTGATGTTTTGATAAATGCATATTTTCCCCTCCGATTAATAGCAATCAGTTATGCTGATTAGGTTCTCTTTGTTGAATATCTGTTATGAGTCCTGTATGAAACTACTGATCCTGTACTGGCTAAAGACACATTTTATACCACCTTAATGAGGATTTTGCTTAAACTATAAAGATTTAAGCAAGAATGGCAAGAACTGTGGCCATTGTGTGTAAGTGCCACTATGTACTCGGGGCAAATATTCCCTCAGACCAGTTCTCTGCGTAGCATTACGATGCTATTAATTGACAGGATATGCACCTTCATATGTCTGTCACAAAATGGGAAAAACAAAGACTGCAAAACAAATTTAGGATAGTAGAATCTAAAATTATGAAATCCATCTTCTGTAATGCATAAATTTTTTAAGCACAGCATGCCTGCTGTCTGCCCAGGGAACTTGGGGCATTGTTTGAAAGCAGAATGAAAAATCGTCCTTTGCTGTGAAAAAAACACTAACAAACTTCTTTTCCACTGGAGCTTACTTGTCTAATTCAATATTCCAGAGTTTAGGCTCCTACTGTTCTACGCTGACTTAGCAATACTTTTATAAGAAATTTATGACAGCCATGGAACTGCTCTGAACACTGGAATGTGTCAATCCCTTCTGTCCCTGATTCAGTATGCCAGGGCTAAAAAACCCATGAACTATAGATGCAATACCTACTGGCTTCATCAAATATTTATATATAGCTATCCAAAAAGAAAACAGTATTGGTGACAGAAGAGAAAGAGTACAAATTCCTTATATGTAGAATGATATATAATGTATATTCATGGTCCTTATGCAGCAAAGGTGACCGTGTTTTCCCTGGACACTTAGATGTAATAGCTTGGGCATGTTTGTGACTATTTAATGTATGCCATTAAAACCATTTTGAGTATCCTTGGTAACATTTGAAAAGTCTTTTAAAATATTTCTCCATTTTGTCAATCTGGAACATTCATATTATAGCTATTCTTCATATCATAGACAGAATATTAGTCTCAAGATAATAAATGCTAATATACATTTCTATTTCTGTGTATTACTATTTCTGCTCTAATTTCTCTGATGGTCCTTTTTGCCAGCTATTTGATACTACTTCCACGTGTATGGAACACTTTTTTCTTGGCTGCCCTCCATTTCATCTGTGCTTCTAAAGCTGAGAGCTAATCATACTGATTTTTCTTTTTTTTTTTTTTTCTCTCTAAGAAATTTGTCCTATGGGCCTTAAAGAAGCACCTGATAACAAAGGCAAAGTACCTGTGAAGTCTAGTATTTGAGGCTGTGTTTTCAACAACTGCTAATGACAAACACTTATCCTGGACAACCTACTCGTCCTATTTTACTCATATCTTCTACACTTCCTGACTAGATGTTATTCCTGAATGATACACATATTCTGAAGTCAACTACCTTTTGCTTTTATTCAGAAGTGTCTCCCCATCTATTTCTGTCTTACTGGTTCATGTATTTAATCACCACATTCCTATCTCCTCCTATTTCATGCGCTTAGCCCATTCTGTGTCCCAACCCCACAAACTTTCCCTCCTATTTTCATTAATCCCTTGGGTTTCTTTTATTTCCAGCAAGCTAGTCCACTTGATGTCTAGTGTGTATGCAAAATAGCTTCAGCTCACTCATGCCTTGGTCCTCTCCAGACCACTGTTGTTTTGCATTGCTGTTGTTGCTCTTTATTCTCTGGTGGCAGTGGCAGTACTCTTAGATGAGGAAGTCACCAGAAATATAGATGATCCAGCCTGTTCTATCATTAAATATAGGTTTGGAACCCTCAGTTATCATCTGAAAGAACTTCAGGGTTTTTCACTGAATCATCCCCAAGACTATATAATTTTCTGTCCTTAATCCCATTCCTGACTGTAAATGATACTTATGGTCAGACAGTTTCAAATTCAAACTAATAAATGCAGTTTTTGCAATAAGTGATAATTTTTATTTACCTTTATAGTCAACTTGATGAAATTTCAGCCATAATAGCACACATTTCAGGTAAATAAAATTTCTCCTGTCATTCATCTGAAAATGTTGTTTTCAGAAAGTGTATCAGGGACCATTTAAAGTACCATTTTAAAGGAGGAATATTTTCCAAGTTGGACAGGGAATTTTTAAAAAAATAGCAAAAAAAAGTGAAAATCTGCTTTGGTGCTGGTTCAAGCAAGCCATGTGAATACAATGCTATATTTGACTTTTCAGCCACTGACAGGGTAATCAAGTAGATGAAGGATCTCAGTGAATTATAGCACTGACTAAATTTTCTTCCAAAAAGTCAGAAAGATCAAACGATGTTTGGAGCCACTGAGATTGAAAGATTCCATTAGATGCTACCTCTCCCTCCCCTCTTTCTAATAAGATGAAAGCTTTTTAGAAAATATGTGACAAATGACTACGTACAGCAGAAATAAATCACACGCTACAGAGTACAGCATTATTAATAGTTCAATAATAGTAATAACTTACTGCGATAGCAAAGAAGTACTATTAGGAGGGACACAGTAGCTAATAGCATTTTCTCTAACAGGGGCTAAGGGACAAACCTTCCTTTGGTATCTTATAAATAAACGGAAGATTAAAGGAGCTGGTGGGACCAGTCAAGCACTCATCAAAAATAGCCTGATTTTTCCAGAAAGCTACCGAATAGGTGCTGCCTGTAAAGTGCTCTCCATCTCCCCTATGTGACAATATTTTAATAGTTCTTTAGTTAATTTAAATTAGAGTGAGATGACAGTTGCAATAAAAGACTTGAGGGGGGCATAATGTATGATAATGCTGGGAGGTCTGTGACAGGGTTTTCAATTATTAGGCTTGTTTTCTCCTTAGCAAAGTGCTTTGTGAAAAAAACCCTGAAATTTAGCAAGTGGATTTGTATCCAAGCAGCATTTATCACCGCTACCTAAAAAATTAAAGAAATTACTCATAAATGGTCAATTGGGTAGTTCTTTCAGATGTTCTTATTTAGTTATATACATATTTTGGGATGAAAACATTTATATTATTCTATATGTGTTTTTAAACATTTTTGTGTGTGTATGTGTGTGTTTGTATTTCCCTTAGTAGTAAAAAGTCACCCAAAGTAACTTGGATTTCATTAAGGGTGCAGCTGTTTAACAGTTTTAAAGGTTTGAACCAAAATATCCCAGGTATTCACCAGTTCAAGAAAATTCTCTGGTTTCTGAATGAATGTTGTCTCCATTAATATATTTCCATTAATATTTCAATATTATCATCTTGGTTTTGTTTACTAATAGCTTTTTATAGAAGAGCAGAATTTTTTTTCTAATTAATGACATAATGAATGAAATTAATAATTGATTATTTAAGTTAATAGATGGAAATATTAATTATCTTCATGATTATTGATTGATTTTTGAAAAAAAAAATTGCAAGAAAACCTACAGCAATAGGAAAAAAAAAAAGCCAGTAGCCTCTACAGTTACATAGTCCAACACAGTCATGGATACAGTGGGATCACATATATAATAACTGTGTTTGGAAATGTGTATAATAAATATACATACATATAAAGCATTGTTGGTAATGACATTCAACTAATGAAGTCAGAATACAGCTACTGAAATAAAGAATTACCATGGAAAATTCTACACTATAGAGTTTCTACTCTCATACTATGTCCAGAATACAGAAGTATTTCTGGAACTGCTTTCCATCTGTGAATGACAGTAAACACCAAAACCACTCTACTGACCCCTTTTTGAAGAACAGAAGTTACTGGATACCCACATCTTCCAGAAGAGCTTAGTAAAGCTAACAAAAAGATGCCAATAGATATTTTAAAGAATCATAGAATGTGCTGAGTTGTAAGGGACCCATCAGGATCATTGAGTCCAACTGCACAGGACAGTCCCAAAGATCACACTATGTGCCTGAGAGAGTTGTCCAAATGCTTCTTGAACTCAGGTTTGGTGCTGTGACCACTTCCCTGGGGAGCCTGTTCCAGTGCCCAACCACCCCTCGGGTGAAAAGCCTTTTCCTGATATCCAGCGTAAACCTCTTGTGCCTCAGCTTTGGGCTGTTTCCTTGAGTCCTGTCGCTGATTGCAAGAGTGAAGAGATCAGTACCTGACCCTCCACTTCCTCTCACATAGGATGTTGAAGACCACAATGAGGTCTCCCCTCAGTCTCCTCCAGGCTGAACAAACCAAGTGACCTCAGTCACTCCTCATAAGTGAGTTTATTATTTGTGAGAACAATGAATTTATACTGCCTGAAAGAACAGGGGGAATTAAACAGATATTGGGCAAACCTTCCAAGACCAGCATGCTAAAGCAGCTTTCTCAGCTCAAAAGTAGTGATTGGCAGTCAAGCTATACTCAACTTGGTTCCAGTAGAATGAAGACCCAAGCCTGAGAGAAAAATAAAACTTCCATTGCAATTTTTTCATGTGCGACATACAAAAACCAACTCTTCAGACACTAAAATGACCTTTAGAATAAACCTATGTGCCAGCTGAAGCAGAGGAATCAGAGTTCCCGACAACAAATGAAGCCTACAAAAGTATAAAAGCGGGCCCCTTTATGCTTCTGCAATGCTCTGTGCGTGTACGTGCAAGCACGGGTTTGCAGTTCCCTATATATTCACGAACAAAGCTCTTTTTTTTGTGCAAATTTCAGCCTTTGCATTTTGATTACTTCTTTCTATGTTTGTACAGTATACAGCCGCAGCATAGAGGGTATTTCAAACCTCCTCCTCAATCGATGATTCTACATTCAAAAGCTTTGGAGAAAAGGATTTATTTGTGCTTAGCATTATTGATGGCTAGATGGTTCTCTGTGCAAAATGTGGCCTTCTGGATTGCCCTTTGTGAAGTGTTTAACACTCTTACACTGTCTGTATAAATAATTAGGTGCCAAGTTCCAGCCTTTTTAATTACCTCATGCAAATATGCTTGCTAGGGGAGAGATGAAACAGTATTTAAGTGCCAAAATAGACACTTTTATTGTAAATGGTATCTATATGCAGACCATTGCAAAATCTATTTAGCATTTTGTATTTAAGAGATTTTGAGTTTAGATGTTGATTTTTTTTAAATGGGGCACTTAAAACTAAATTGTTTTAGTTTTCAAATCTGAGACATTTCAGTCCTCCTGTATGTTGAAGTAGGAGGTTAAATGTTATTATGACTCTTGGAGAGAAAAGCACATGCTGCTAGAGCATCTTAAGTTATCCAGAACTGCCATATGAGATTAATTATTGCTGCTGTTTACTGTGGAATTCAAAGGTTAAAATGTACAGTTGAAACAATGAGTCCTAATGTGATTAATAATGTATGAATTATTTAATCTGCTACTTCTCCACTCATATATTACACAGCAAAAACTTTGTTAGCCATTTTAAACTTCAGGAATATTAATCCAACAATGCATGCTTACGGGAGAGCATATGTATGAAAAAGAGGCAATTAGAATATAGGTAAGTAAATGACAAATCTCTTGGGCTCATGAATGGATGTAAAGGCACATGAAAGCTAAATGGCCGCTGGTCTCAAAATATTTTAAGACAAGCCCTTCTTTGACTATGACATGATTGTTATGAAGGGAGAAGGCAAATTAGGCACTCAACCAAAAGGCACAGTTCATGCTACCTCAGGATCATCAGAAGGAACATATGCTATCTGCTGATACATTAGGCAAACACAATACAATTCTCAGTGATTTTATTTAAAAGCTTTGAAACATTTGAATTAAACCAATGATTTTGGATATCTAGTGATCAGTTGACAACTCATGCTAATCCCTCTGGGATCTGCAAATATGAGTCACTTCTATAGATATCACAGACATGATGGTTTTCCTTTTGAGCTGTACATCTTTTGTGTTCACTGGACAAACTTTGTGTGACTGTTTTTCTAACTGCATATGTTTCATTCAGTACAAATTCATAAGGAAAATTACTCCTTAGGCAATGGTGAATTAATGAGTTAGTGATGTCCTCATTCCTATCAATTTAATATTCATAAACTTGTTCATTATTATGCTACACAACTTCATCTACAGAGCTTCTTGCTCTGTCTAAGGAGTCACTGATTCCTCAATCTATTTCTGATAAAATTAATAAAGGTAACTTTATTCTTTCAATATATTGTCCTTTGGTTTTTTTGTCCATTGTTTTTCTCATAAAAATTAGCTTTCACAGTGAAGTGGAATGGCTCAGGCATTCTTTGTCAGTTGGAAAAAATCTTCTGTAGGTTTGTATATTATGCCTGAATTTTCAAAACAACAGTAAAAAAAAGCATAACACTTTGTAAGGTAAAACCGAAATTTAGATTAAAGAAGTCCATATGCAACCCCTTCTTTTCTCTGCTTCCATTATTCAGTTATACTGCAGAGAATGTCATTGTTATGTGAGTTTTGTGGAACTCACTCTGACTTATCAATGCTAGAACAGTCTGAGAGGAACCCTGGCAGAAAGAAAATTTAATGAGCACTTTATAAATCACTTAAAGCAAGCTATATTAGTTTCCACCAATAAAAGAGTTCTTAGATTAGGTACCACAATCCCAAACAGAGTAAGAGTTCTTTAGATGAGTTAAACACACAACTCCTTTTTAAGTAGGGTTTAAGTGAATCAAATGACTAACACAGAACTTATTCCAGGCCAAGAATTTGGCAGGAGGCAAATTGAGAGTTGGAATGGAAAAAAGTAGGAATGGAACTGCAATTACAACATATTATGGTATAACCTTGGCACTGCTAAATAGCAGGAACTAATGAAACCTTTTTAGTGGTAAGAAATGCCACTTTCCCTAAAATTAGAGCTATGTCATTACTGAAAAAAAAAAAAAAAATCCAGGGGAGGATACATAAAAGAGATTAATGTTCCTTTTTTAAAGAAAGTTTTTTATTTTCAGATTTTAGGGATACATGCGTAAAAGTCTATGAGAAAGAATTGAAGACGCAGTGAGAAAACACAAAACAAAATAATAGGAAATTTACATCATGGGTAATTAGGTTTTTTTAAAGTATCACAAAAGTGTAACAGAAGAAAAAGATCCTAACAAACTTAACTATTAAGAGTGGGATACTGAAAGCTCTGAGCTAATGTTTATGTGAAATGATAAATTTATTTATTGTAGCTGCACAAGTGCTCATAGTGCTGCTTAACCCAAAGTGACTTACAAACTCTATTACAAGCTTATGATTTATAATCATATTTAGAATAATTTATAATATATGATTTATAATTCTATGAAAAACCCATGATACATGAACTTAATCCCCTACTTAGATAATCCACCAGCTATCAGGAATTGCAGGCTTCTCTTCAAGGAGGTATAGACCTGAGTTTATAGGTACAACAGTGTATGAAGTCTCATGACAGCTGTCTCACGAGGCACATACATAAGGGACCTCTTCCACATAAGAGAAAAAGAGGATGTTTTTTGTAACTGAACTTTAAGGGTTAATTGACTAATGCATGTCACATTAACACCAAAAATCACCACACAAGACTGACAGAAAAATGAAAGATTACAGTCAGATGTAGTGCCTGAAGCAAACAGTGAACTTTCTGCTTCAGATAACCCTAGCATCTGTGTATCTACCACTGAGAAAATGAGTGTATCAGTCTTGGGAAAAAAAAAAATCTGAGAAATTCTCATGTCACCACTCTATAATGCTTGAGCTTAATATTTTTCTCAACCAAAGAAACAGATTCCAGATCTTAGAAATGATAGAGAATACCACATTTCATTACATTTTCTCTGATGAAGGAAAAAACCCAAATCAAACGCAAATAAAGAAGGAAAAGTTTAGTGTGTGGGGGGTTCTGAATGTACAACTTGGAAATACTTGAAACTGTTTATATTTCAACATCTTGTCTACGAAACAAGAGAAAATATTTTTCAGAAAAAGAAGTGTGTCATGGATTTGTGGCTCCTTCTGTTCTCAAAAATCTAAGAAAAACCTTCTGCCTCAAACTCTCAACTCAGCTGGAAGCTCACAGTATTTGACAAAGTTTGGCTGGAGCTTCCACAGCCCATTCCCTCATTGTATTTTCTCACCATGTTTAACTTGACTTTAGCTTTTTTTTTTTGTACTTCTGGCCAGGATTAGTAGACTTGACCAGACAGCTTCCATACATAGAAAATATTGTTTAATGTAAAAGGCAGAATTACGGTAAAGCAAAAGAAAGAACATTTTAAAAGGAACAAAGAGTCCATGTGTGTTTAATTTTCTCAGTGTCTCAATTCTGAATTCTTAGGAGCCTCCTCTTATGCTCCTAAAAAGGTGCTTCAGACAGCTTATTTTGCTAAAAGGGAATCTTGGACAACTGCCTTTTGCAGTTTCCAGAGAATGGATTTTAAACATTGTTTATGGCTTTATTATGAATTGTTTCGTTTACATCAGCAAAACGAATCCCGTAACTTGGGTAGGAGTCTGAAAAGGATGTCTTCACACTTAATCTGGACCACGAGATATTTCAGCTATATCTGTTTTATTACTTTTCTGGCATGTTTCTTAGATTGCATGTAACTAATGCAATCCTGTGCAAATTAACAGCACCTTACGGACAGTTAGGTGGGCAGTTCCATAAGGACACACTTTCCATTTCAGGGGCTTAAAATCAGAGACAGTCAAGGACTAATGCCCATGTACATGGAGCAGCATTTCCAAAAGTTTCAAGAGACATAAGTGCACCGATGCAGATAAATGGTACAGTGTCTCCAACATATGCAATACCCAAAATAATGAGAATGAGGCGTCTGAATACATTATACACATCCATAAATTAAGGAAATCCTATGATTCATTGATGATTAAACATTAAAACTCCTGGGTTTAATCCCAGCTGTCAACTAAGCATCACATAGCCACTCGCTCACTCCTCCACTGGGACCGAGGAGAGGATCAGAAGGGTAAAAGTGAAGAAAGACAGTGTACTAGGTAAAGCAAAAGCCATGTGCACAAGAAGAAGATTGCAAGGAATTCATTCAGCATTTCCCATGGGCAAGTGGGTGTTCATCAATCCCCAGGAAAGCCGTGCTCCATCACACATAACAGTGACTTGGGAAGACAAACACCATCACTCCAATTGTGACCCCCATTCCTTTTTCTTCCCCCTGTTTTATATGCCCAGTGTGACACCCACATGGTATAGGATTGTCCCTTTGGACAGTTTGGGTCAGCTGCCCTGGCTGGGTCCACTCCTAACTCATTGTGCATCTCCAGCTTGTTTGCCGGTGGGGTGGGCTGAGGAGAAGAAAAGCCCTCAGCAATAACTAAACATCCCTGTGTTATCAACCGTGTGTTCAGCACAAATCCAAAACACAGCCCCATACTAGCTACTGTGATGGAAACTAACTCTACCACAGCAAAAGCCAGTACAACTCCCCACCCCAGTCCAAGACCGCTTAGGTAGAAAGCCTAGCTCTTAAAAAGGTAAATGCTGAGCTCTTACCTCAGGTGCTCTGAATTACCAGGGGTTCCATTCACCGTGTTAGGTGCACTGTATTAATCCACACAAAGCTATTGTAGTGCCTAATGGAGCTGTGAATTACTATTTTCTGATCGATGGATAGATTGTATGGGATTTTCCCTAATCAGGTACTTTAAATAATGAGAATCTCTCCACCTAGCATTGAACAAAGCCACACAAAACTGTGCTTCCCATAAATCTTAGCAGAGTTTGGATAGAGAAAAAAATTAAGGAAATCACTGAGCAAGAAATACTTACTTTCATTGGCTCACTAAATAATGAAAAACAAGGACTTGTCTAATTCATAGATAGTGCAAAGATACATATTTACAAACTCCAACTCAGTGCAAAACTAAACAGAAAAATCTGTCAGATTAAAAGAATCTGAGTCCATTCGTCACATATTTTAGACATTCTTCAAATTGTATAGCCATTACATTTCACTGGGCAAGTGAGAGGTTCAGTTTTATACATCTGAATCCATATTCCGTTTAAATGCAAAGCAATATGTTTATTAAAAGATAAATTTGTCAAAAAGCTTCATTTTGATTAATTTATTTAACATAGTATCCCTTTGTGAATATGTCCATTTATTTTAATGGTAGGGATTTATTTTCTCAAACAAAGTAGTACAAAAACTCAGGATGTATAATAAATATATGAAACTGAGGTTTTAATGTTCATGCAAACCTCATACACATATACTGGATATCTGCTAAAACTCCCTAAAACATAAGAACCTATTTAAAAATATTTCCTTTAAAGCAATTGTCTACATTTAATATTTAAGCCTTAGGGGAAAATTAAAGTAACAACACTTTTACTGCATAATATTCTCATAAAACATGGATGAGTGCTTCACTTCTGATAAAACAACATGCATCAGGAATTTATTGTATTAAGGTACTAGCAGATCAGGGCACAAAGAAAATCATGTTCAGAAAGATGAGAAAGATGATTTGTTGATTAAAAAATAAAAATAAAACCCCAAGCAAATCAACAACTGGTTTTAAAATGAGTATTAGTGTTGCCCTATATAGCCTTCAGATGTTATTGAAGGTACTAATGCTTCTCTAGCCCTATTTTTTACTTTAAGCATTTCCAAATCAGATAGAGAAAGTACTCCCAAGCAAGTAAAAAGGGAGGAATCAGATCAAAGACAAACAATCCACTTTTCATCAGGTCACATGGTCCATGGACTGCAAGGGTAGATGATGTTCAGATACTAGTATGGAATTAAAATACTGTAGGAGGCTTGAAATGGAATTAAAATACTGTAGGAGGCTTGAAATGCTAATTCTTGCTAAAATTGTATATTTGAATAAGCCACTCAGCTTAATCATTGAAATCAAGTTGAAACATGGGTTAGCTTTGCTAATTTTCACTTTAAAAAGATCAAATTTAAAAAAAGTAATGATGCCTTCAAGATTTTTAATTGTGAAGCCGTCACAGAAAAGTAACAGAGCACCAAAGTGGTCAAGTGACATCAGTCTGGATATCCAAATTACTTGTAAAGTGGTAATTCCCTTCCTGCAGAGGAATTCTGGACATTACCTTCTTAGGCACTAGGGTCCATTTGATCTATGTTTTTGTTTCTGATCACAAACTGTGCTTTTGTGAATATTTGTTAATGATATTGAATAAGTATACATCAAAATGTGTATAAAGATTTTTAACAAGACAATGTGTCTAACCCAAGAGTTTAGAGACACCTGTAATTTCACAGATTGCTTCAGAAAGTTCAGGCTTCTCATAAAGGAGTATAGCAAACCATAATAAACCCAAACCAAACCATAAAGAACAATAGTCTAGAACCATAAAATACAAGATCAAACACCACCAAAGGGAGTGTTAAATGCAGAATAATTTTTGTGCAGAAATGAAGAAAAGACAGTGAACTAAATGGCAAGATACGAAATGCATTAAAAAGATATGAAAAAGAAACAAAACAGAGCTCCATGGACATTTAAAACTGATTCGAGAATGGAAATGGCAAATGCAGGCAGAAAAAAGAGCCAGCTCTTTTATGGATTCACAGTGTTCTCTGTATTCCTGCTTGTAATTACATTCTAGGGTGGCAATCAGTCATCAGGAACACCCAAAAAGAGTAATATCCATTGTAATAAAAGTTATTCTATTCATACTGTGTGATGAACCTTTTCCATGATTTAGAATTAATTTCTTCTACATCGAAAGTACTCAAATTATACGACACTAGTGTTTAAGCACAGTGAGATGCATAAACCTTAAGAATGACATTTCAATACAGTTAAATAAAAGTCAGAGGAAGCTTAAGCTCATTTTAAATATAAGACATAGTAACATTTATTTCAAAGACTGGGCTGAATATATTAAAAAGTAATGTTCAGCAAACAGAAGTTTATGGAGAGGCCATTATTCTGTCTTCCTTTATAATGAGAGGCTAATCTAACTTATTAGACTGCTTTTCAAAAAACTCTGCTCATCTCTTCTTCTTTTTCCATCTCCTTAGCTCTTACCTTCCAGACTCAAATGTAAACCACGTTGAGTCACGTCCGTATCTCCTCAAAGAGCTCAGAGGCCACATGACCAGCTTGACCTTGGCATTGTGGATGTCCCAGAGATATATGTTTTCATGTGTGATCTGCATTGTACATTCCCCATAGATATCTAAATTTGGTGTAGGCATAAGATATACATTGAATCGTTCTGGAAAAAAACACAAGGTAAGACATCACAAGTTAAAGTAAGATTTTATACTGGCAAAAAAAAATTGAAATAAAATCTTTAGCTTTGATGGTTCAGAAATCAAGGCCAAATTTCTAGCTTTTAGCAGAGGTGAAGACCCACTGACGTTGAAAAAGTCTTGCTTGTGCAAACGAGAAGAGTGAGAGGGAAATCATCTTCATTTCATTTTCATTATAAATGATGCAGCAGACTGAGATATCTTTCACAGATGATCTGCATAGTCCTCTTGGACATATGTTCCCAGCAACTTAACTGAAATCCTCTTTTCTCTTCACATTAACGTCCATCACCCTTTACAAATCAAAATTCACAATAACATGAACTCTGACAGAGACTCCTCACTCAAAACCAGAACTATATGTATCTTGACAAAATATATATGCGCAACCTTATATTGCCTCTTAGAAAAACTGTCCTTGAAATTGCAAACCAAGGTTTACTTATTGAAGCTTGTTAATAATTACATTCCTTGCATTGTTTCTATTTATTTGCCAAAGACATTATTATTTGTCAAATTAACAATTTTAATCATCTGTTGCTTTCTTGAAAAATCTGATTCAACACAACATATTAGTATGGTCATGACATCAATCACTATCAGCTGCACTTCCCTTGCAAAGTGCACTTACTGTGGTAGGAGTCAAGGGCATTAGTAATTTTCTGAAGTGCCTAAATTGCATGTGATAAAATAAGCAATGCAAAAAAAAAAAAAATCCTTAAAAAAGGAAAAAAAAAGAAAAAGCCTGAAATTATATAAAAGACAATTAACTCATATGGAAGGAAGTAAACCACATTATTAGCAAGAGAATTTTAAATAAAAATGCAATTTTCTTTTTCTGTAAGTTGCTTTTACAAAGAGTGAAAAACTGTGTTAAATTTCTGGTGCTACATTTGGAAGTGCTGGCCTATATTTTAACTCTAAATGAACTGCAGTATTGAGGCTTAATAGCATAATATGGGAGAGTGCAGCTGATTCACAACTTTTATGTCACAGTTTCCTTTCATCTTTGGAAAGGGTAGAAATGCAAAATGTCACTGTTACTGCCTAAAGGTTGTTGACAAAAAAGCAAGAATAGTTTAAAGTATGAGCATGAGCAATGCTCATTCAACAAATGATACTGAGAAAATGCTCTTTAAAGGGGCAACTTGTAGGAAAATTGTCTCCAATTACTTGAAAAAGAAATTAGAGTTTGGTGTGGGACACTTTTCATTCACTATTTGAACTGAATTTTCTCACAGTGTCCTCATAAAAATTAGGAAGGAATTGAAATTAAAGTGAGAGACATTTATTGCAATAGTCAAAATTAGATGCATGTGTTTGACATTCAATATCACAGACATTATGTCTCCATTTTTTAGACATTTGATATATATAGCTGTCTGACAAAAGAATTAAAATATGGCAAGTAAATATCTTAGAAGTGTATGAGTGTGTGTGTGAATAAAGTAGCAAAAGTTTGGTTAAGGAAGTAGTGAAAGCAGGGAACTGCTGGGTGAGCAGTAAAAATTGCTGCCCTGCATAGATATAAGTAAACTTGTCATCCCCAATGTTGTTCTGTTTCAGTCAATTTAATTTTGTCTTATTAATGACTCCCCAGTTGATCCATTCAGTCACAACCTCTTCTCCCAGGCCCTAGTTCTCATTAGTCATACTAATGGGTGTGTTAGCCCTAAAAGTTTCATTTTATGATTAAGGTCCCAAATGTGAAAGTCCAAACATTGTGTAAAAGTCTTCTGACACACAGATCAAATAGATTAGCAGAAGCTGCTGAGGTCACTGAAAAGAATTTCTCCCAACCCTCAGAGGAGTTCATGGGGCAGAGGTCTAATGTAATGCCTACTAAAGTAAATAGAAAGACTCACACATGGGAATATGGGCTGATGACCACATTGGGAAGGGAATAGTAAAGAAAACATAACTTATACTTGCACTGGAATTATATATATCTATATATAAATGTCCTTTCAATATTCATATTATTGCTACTTCCCTGCTCTATTTGAAAGAAAGATGCAGGTGACTGACATGTAAGATGTTTCTCTCTTACATTACATGAAATAACACAATGTATCTATGGGGGAATGGGGCTACTATGTGAGAATGAAAATCTTTCCCTTTCCCTTTCCCTATCTTCAGTGACAGACTGTCTCTGACAGCAGATAAAATTAAAAGGTACAATTATTTTCTGAAGTAAACATTAAATTGTTGTGTTGAAGGCACAGAACATTTCAGCTTGGTTTAGATGTTACCAGGATACTCATGAAATGCTCAACTTCTCTGAAGTATTTCAGGATATTATTGCATGAAGGGTAGTCAGGACATATGGTATCCTCAAACTGTCAGGAGACATTTGCTGACTTTGCATGGGAGCTCAGTGTCTCAGGTGAGATATCATGGATTAAAGGAAGTATGTCTGATTAAAGTGAACATCAGCTGCAGGGCAAAATGTAGCACCCTTGGAACGTAATCAAATTGGCAAGAAAACCAAGGGTACAAATATATGTGCTGGACATGATTTGGGATGGATATATTCGCTTTTGGAACAAAAACTATACTTTTGAGTAGTGGGCAAATGAGGACAGGGAAAAGTGTAGATACTATTAAATGATTTTATTAATTAACATGCAGAGTCCAATTTTTCAACTTCAGAAAATATTTGAACAGGTATCTATTAGCTAATGGTAATACAGTCAATTCAATTTTTAGTGGTATGTTTTGCCCTTAAACTTATCCAGGCAAGTACAAATATTTATAGGCCAGATTTGGGAATCCCAGTTGAATTCTGACACCAGATCTTCTGAATGACATTCCATAGTTCATTTAGCTTTTCTGTGGTTCAGACACCATCTGCATATGAGTGGGATGAGATAATAAGAGTTCAGTGGATAACAAGACTAAGCAAATGAAGTTAGTGAGGGGCCCAGAAAGGAGGGAGATGGAAGAAACCAAGCAAGTAGATGTGATATTGCTGGACAAGGTAAGACTGAGACTGAGCAGGTGCAATTCCTCAGTATTCAGCACCCCTATCCTCCTACCTCCTCGAAAACTGGTGAGAACAAAGTTAAGGGACTGGGGGAGCCAGGATGAGAAAAAAATGCTGATATATTGCAACACTTATTATTCCACTCAATGTAACTGCTCTTTCCCATCTCTTTGAATAAGCAGAGCAATGTTTCATCATACACTTTGTACATGAAAAGGTGTTTAGCATTTGGGCTTTGGCAAGAATACAACACTTAACAATGTTTTCCAGGGCATAGGAGCATGAGAGTCTTTATTAAAATGAGCATATTGACTGAGATGGAGACTTGGCAGCAACTCCAAAATGCTATCAGCCTTCCTGCTGTACTGGGGAAGAAAAATCATCGAAACCCAGTGATCCTGGTTCTGCCATTTTATCACTGGATTCCTCTGCCTAAATCATTCCAGTTGGAAAATCGACCAGATGACATCGCAATCTTGTAATCCAGATGCTTGGTTTCATTTCAGTTTTAATGATTGGTAAAAAATTACTTATGGAAGGAGACAGTCTGGTTCGTGGGGTCTATATAAATAAGAACAGGCTTTAAAAGCAAATACTCAGTTTACACATGAAATAAACTCCTCCACCTATGACACTTCCACCTGTGGCTAATTTTCAGGTGGAAAGAGAACTTTAAGTCTTGAAGGCACAACACTTTGTGTTCATTCATATGTCAGATTTACTAGAATGTTTCACTTCTGCTGTACATGGTGAGGAACCAGGACTTCAGAAATAATTTTTTTCCTTTGATTAGAAATATTCTGCTTTGATTCCATTAAAAATGCATGAAAATGTTTATAAGCATCTCAATAAAAATATGAAGGCTACCATAGATAAATATTTTGAATTGTTTCAGTGATAAGCAGTAAGGTAGAGAAGAATGTGAAGTCTTACTGGATTAACCAGCCATTTAAACTGTAAACACCTTAGATTTTCTGAATAAAGCTGTCTGTGTTTCATTTATTTGAAAAATGAACAAACAAATCCAATGTATGAAAACGGATTAAGGATAACAGAAGACGAATCAAAATCATTCAAAGTGTTTTTATGTATTAAATTACAGAGATTCTACAGACCCTAGAAAATGCCCTAAAACAAGTCAGCTCTGTGAATGTAATTATGAAGTCTCTGTGCTTTGGCTATATTTTATAATCTCAATATGTAGCACAAAGAAATAACTCATAATCCTCTTCTGAGGATTCGAGGATGTTGTTCACTAAGAAAAGCTACATTTTTGCTAACAAGAATTAAGGAGTTTCTTGCAATTAAAATCCAGGAAGAAAGACTGGTACTCCTGTGTAATGTTTTTAAATAAAAAAAAGAAGGCAAAACCAAAGTTATGAAAGAAGAAAAACATTACAAAGGAAATAATTTTATGGGATATTAATTTAAATATTAGACAGGGAGGAAAAGCAAAAAAACCAATTATCTTTTAAACTCTTTCAGACTTTTAAAATCAAAATTAGCTTTATAATGCAGTAAAATTTAAAAAAAAATCAAAAAACCCAAAACATGTAATAGAAAAGCATCATATTGATATCAGAGATATGATAAGTAACAATAAACTAACTGTAGCAGTAAAAGATGGATCTGGCCTTGTCTTCAGTTTAAAAATTTGCATTTTACCATTTACCCATTTTCTTCAGGTTTTAAATCAGGTTTACAAGTACAGTTTAATAGAATATGATTTAGCACAAGTATTCAGCTCTGTTAGTGCTATTATTTAGTGTTCAAAATAGACAGGAATAGAGTCTTCACAAAACAGAAGCACCTACTCCTAAAGAGTGAATTTATCAATAGTCTACACATAATGCTTTTTTTAACCAATATTGTCTTGAATATTCTGGTTTCTTTTTCACAGTAAATATAGTCTGTCATTGTATACTGTCCATTTGGAAGCCTTCTTAGAAATTGCTTCCTTTTATAGAGAATGAAAACAATGACACATTGGAAGCAGTGAGCATGGACAAATTCTAGATATGATGTCACCTGGGAAGATAAAAATTTTTAAAAACCCAAACATTTGTTTTTGTCATTACATTTTGGAATATATTGGAAATGCTTCCAAATTCACTGAGAGCTGAAAAGGAAGCTTCCAATTCCCCTAAACAAAGTCAGTACTCTACATTAACAATTTCTTTGCTTAGCAGCAGCTTGAGAAACCTAAGGATTATGAAATGTGTATGTAGGTATCACAGGATATTGCTTAGAAGTCAACAGTGTTATAAGACCCAACTTAGCCCAGATTTTCTTTCCTGGAGTTATAACTCTGTACTATTATTTGTCTTATCATTTCATATACAGCTTCACTGCTGTTATACTGAAATATCTGAATAGGATCAGGAGGTGAGGCCTTTACTGATTTTGCTATCATACTGTATTTTAATTCTTTAGCAAATAATCCAAATGGACATACCTAAGCACTAAGAAACTGTGTTTGGTGTGAAAAGAAGTTTAAAAAGAAACAAGGTTGCTCCTTTAGGACTGAGGAACACATACTAGTCTCTTAGATTTGCAGGAGAGATGGTTGGACAGCAACAGAAACTTCATTTTACATCTCACTTTTATTGGAAGCTGCGTATCATTCTAAACTAAGCAGCCATTAGTTGTGAGCCTTAAATTTAAAAAGAAAACCACCTAAGGGTAATTTTCTGCATTGGAGTTTACACAGCAAGACTTATGGTAATACTTCTTGAAAATAATAAAGGAGGTAAAATCCAGCAAGAAGCTTTTTGTTACTGATGTGCTTTGCACAAGAATTGCTTATATGTCTTGTCTCTACTTCCTACAAGACATAGTAGCTAGAGCTCTCTGCTGTAAGCAGTGCTGCTTTACAGGTTGCCTCTTTTTGTTGTCAACACTGCAGAATTGCTTGGTGCTGGAAGGCCAAGCAACACTGCAACTAAAGTAAAACAGATCTCACTAGCACTTACTGAACAACTCAGAACTATAAAAAATATGGGTTTTTGCAAATCATATTGTTGCATTCCTATCACAGAGAATCAGGTGTCTTCCCTTCTGAAATCTAAAGTTCATCTCAGGAGAACCTCGAGTGAGAGCGGGACAATAAACAGGCTCAGATGTAATAAAAAGAGGTATTAAACAAATGATAGAAAACATGTATTTTCCTTGCCAAGTATTTTCTGAAATGTGATTCCTTGAGTATAAAAAAAATATAAGAAGAATGTAGCAATTTTAATGGTCCCAGGGCATACATAACAACAATTAAGAAAATTATTTCTAATGTTGCAAACTGAGGGTAGCGCCCTCAGTGGTCACATACAAAAACTAAACCACAGACTTACAGAATGGAAAGTTGTTGTTTGTTTTTTTCAAGAGAGAGTCAGTTTACCTGATCCATTCAGTGAATATCTTTACACCATGCAAATGTCCTTTAAGGACAAGAATGGGCAAGTTGTTGAACAGATGAACATTGCATATTAAAAATATTATTGCTTGGAAAATGCAAAGCAGCTCATGAAAATCCCACCTTATTAGGCTAGTTCTTCTATGACCAAGGAAGTATCTTTATTAAATTTTAAGCATTTCAGAAACTCTTTAGGGCAAAGTAACCATTTAAAAAAACCTCAGTGGAATGAGATACAATTAATGGTTAATACATCTGTTGTTGTGGGATTAATGGTATTAACACTTGTCATATCCTGGAGATATCAACAGTATAACACCATTATTCAATTTCTCTTAGCTTTTAAAAGTGTAAAAACATAAATTTATCTAAAATTGAAAAACCACTGACATTATAATGTTTATTACAAACTGTGGTCTTGCTCAGATATCAAGAGACATCTTTTGTTCAGTGACTTGAAAGAAAGCCCTTGTACAGTTCAGGCAACAGAACTTTTGTGAAACTAGATGCTGAGGCTTTGAGGTTGTATTACAGGTTTTACAAACTGTATTCTCACATCTCTGTTTCAAATAAACATCAATAAATTGACTAACTCAAGAGGAATTCTATGAAGTTGTCATACTTGCAATATATTTAGAAATAATGACATTCAAAGGTACTATACCAGTGTATAGTTTTTATTTAACACAAAAAGATAAAATTATTCAGACAGTGACACAGCTTCCACTTTCACAATGAGCAAAATTTTAGATGCTTCATACACATAGCCACTTTTCATGAATTTCCAATTCAAAAATTAACTTTGGCCTTTCAGTTTCAGGTCAACAAAAGATCAGTAAACTTTTAAAATGTTTTTAGGTATCTTTTGAACTACAATGTTTGATAGCATGTGCGTAAGAGCTATAATATGGGGAAAATGTGTAAGAAAATAAACTAAAAATTTGAATTTTTTATAACCCACCAGACGATTCCACCCTACAACTACTCACCTTTTCAATACCACTGTCATATGGGGAATGATACCGCCAGGTTTGCAGAATAAGATAACAAGTATAAACTGAAGTCATGGTTCCACTCAACCAATTTTACTAAAGGAATCTGTTACAGAAATTTGATTGCAACTGCAGGTTCTTACAGCCAGATAAATGAACAAAATGGTAGACCTCATACCAATAGTAAGAATCTCTGTACTTTTCCCTCCTTCCAAGTTGATTAAAAGACACTCAAAACAGAATTTGCTTTGCTTCTGAACAAGACAACTTTGAATATTAAGCATGTTTATTAAAATGCAAAGTTGTGCATCAAGGGGATGAGGGAAGGATGCGGAGAGGTGTCAGAATTATTTGTCTGAGATACTGTAACTAATGATTTAGTAGAGCATGATTGTCAAATATTGGATTATATGTATTCAGTCACTTGTTTTAAAAGAATACAGCTAATGATACCCTCCATGCATTATTATTCATGTGATTTGTACAACAAATACATGCTTTGCCTCTTTGTTTCCTTTCATTTATTTACTTAGAACAATAAAGATGCTAATTATGTTCATATATGCTGGTTGGTAGCACTGCAATTAATTTCTAGACTAAGGCAATTGAATCAAGACTAGTTCATACAACAGACCTTATCTATGTTGCCTGGAGGTCACGCGTGTGTAACTGGATCTCTTTCAAGAACATGGTAAAATGTAATATTTTCCATCTATGTCCAAAAGCTGCTGGATGGTACATGAATGTACTGCATGAAGAGTTTGAGGAATTTCACGATATTTTTCTGCTCACATCACAGACTTTTGGTTTGATTTATTTCCTATCACATTTGTGAAGGAGCTCCCTCTGCTCACATAAGTTCTCTCTTCAATAGCACACATTGAGTTTTATACCTACGGCCTATGAACATACAGCAGATGGGATGCTTTGAGTGGTGTCTGATCATTATCACTTTCCTACAACATTAGTAGCTTTCCCTTTGTTAAGTAGTTTGAGACTACAAATTGAATTCTGTGTCTCATAACAGGCAAATAATTTTACAAATATTTGAACTTCTTATAAATCACATTTCAACGTATCTGTTTTTTGACCAAAA
This sequence comes from Manacus vitellinus, assembly GCF_001715985.3. NCBI lineage: Eukaryota > Metazoa > Chordata > Aves > Passeriformes > Pipridae > Manacus > Manacus vitellinus. Next base: position 56,062,360 of record NW_021939396.1, on the reverse strand, counting down.
TCCCTTAAAGATTTCTGTATATTTTGTGCTATATGCTATAAGGTTCAGAGAAATTAATACAATATAATCAATATAATGCCATTCATTCTATAATTTAATTATGTAATTTTGTTTATAATGATAGTTGGCTTGATGTTTTATGACCATTGAAGCAGTGTGTGTTATTACTTTGTTGAAAGCTATTGCATCTTATAAAAGCATCAAGACAGTAATAATCATTGAGAGCTGTAATTTAGGGAGGAATAAATGAGCACATTTTGTGTTGCCCTCGTATTCATTAATAGGAATTAAATGACAGGATAATCACAGATTTTCTTTTGTTATTGCATATTCCACCCACTAGCATTCTTCCTGTGCATGTGTCTAATCCAAATAGCCCTTAGATGAAGATTTAAACCTCAGGCTTAGTGCTGACTAGCATCTGTCATTGCCCTTTTCACCCATATTTGACAACATTTAGATGATCCTGTCTTCAATATTCAAGACAGGTGTGAATTTAAAGCAAATATGTGTTTTGCAGGCCAAATTGGTGTTAATATGTTCATCATTGTCTTTAAGAGGTTGCAGAACAAGAGCTGCTGTTTTATTCCTCTGCACAGAGGCCATAATTTCCAGAACCAGAAGGGTCATGGTCATTATTTCCCATGACAGGAAAATGAGATCACTATGAAGACATGAATTCATTCTACATATACTATTTGGCATGAAATTTATTTATCCTTATTTGTAGAAATAAACAGGTTTAAGCTTCAAAAACACATCCAAATGTTTAGTTACTAATGATGTGCTTCTAGATAATAGCAAAAGTCCCCACGACAACAAACAAAAGCAAAGATAACATGGGACATCACCTAAGAACCGATCTAGGAGCAAATACAAAGTTACTTACCATTTTGTTCTCTCTGAACTCCAGCAGCAAGCAAATCTGGTTCCCCAAGACTTATATCATTGAGCCTGGCTCCTAGACACTCCATGCAAAGATGTTTGCACCACTCCTCTGCCTCTAGTTCTGGGCAAACAGAAAAAAAAGTTGTTCATATTGACATTTTACCAAAAAAAATATGAAGTTAAAAGTATAAAGCGTATCCTACTGATACGTTTTATGACAGTATGCTTGTGTTGAAACATAAGTCACTAGTGTAAAGTTCCACATGAATTTCTTTGCCTTGATTTATGAAGTTTTAAAAAGGGTTTAACACTAATAGGACTGTATCTTCCATTCTCAAATTTGAGGATAGGAGGTCAAGTTGACAAAGAAGAGGAATAATGAATTTTTAAGGCTGTATATTTCTACTAGGCTTTCTTGAAAGAAAAAATGCAATTTAGAAAAACTTTGGATCTTATAGCTGAAATATTCTTTACTGCTTTTTAGGTGAGTTTGAACTATTAAAGCACTTTCTATTTCTAAAGGTGCTAAAGCATTTTTCTGGGAGCAAAGAACAAGTAATAAAATTATCTTCAAATGCTAAACTTCCATCTCTGCTGTAGTGAATGTCTGTGTCTGGCAAGTTAGTCTGAATAATTAATTTCTTCAGCTCTGTTCAACTTCTTTTGGTCTCAGAGCAATTTGGGCATTAATTGAAATGTTTATATGAAGATTCAAAACCTCCCAGTCCTTTCTGAGTCCTCCATTGCATCCCATTGATGTACATCTGAGAGCTCTGTATCTGCCAGTCTACCAAGACGTAAAGAGTCCAAGGAGTAACTCCTACACATGCCACAACAGCCCCTCCATTCACCTCCAGCTTCATCCTTCTGCTTCCCAGACTTAATATCATGAAATCTCTGGCATTGGTCAAACAAGCAACATCTCAAGTTGGTGTTAAGACAGTGTGAAATCACAGCTAAGAAAAATCATGCAACTACCCTGACTGTCTTTTATTACAAGATAGGCTTCTCCTATCTTGTAATAAAAGATAGAAAACTTTCAGGAAAGCAAGCTTGGCACCAGGCAAGCATCCTCAGCATCCATGGTCCCAGTCAATCTATATCCAATCATCTTTAGGAGTGAGTGACTCCAGAAGTTAGAAATGTCTGTATTAAACTGCCACAGTCTTTTAACTCCTATTTTCGGGGACATCTGGAAAATACTTTTGTGACAATCTCTCCAACATAGTACTGAAATTTGGAGAGAGAAAAATACCGCATGCAAGCCCCAAAGCGTTTAGTGATGATGACTCATTGTAATTAGTGAAAATTTATATCCAAGAAAAAACTGTTCTATGTCTAATTGGTACAGTCATCAAATTATTGCCTGGTTAGGCATAAATCTCACATGACAGAAACATTTGCTAGACAAGAAAGGGAGACTGGCATGCAATTCCAGGTCTCCAAGAACCTTTGGATACCCTCCTTTGTTCAGGGTCTTGAATAATCCACAAACAGATTGTTCCTGATTTATTCTGGCTATCAGCTGCCTGAGTTCCCAGACAGACAGCTCAAATAATAGAGACTATTTGGGGATTTTTGATAGCCAAATGGGGTTGTTGTCACAAAAATCTGGGGGGACTTCTTCAGAGTGTTGTGGGAGAAGTGGTTTCTCTTAACCTTTCCTGCTTTTTTTCAGTCTTTGTCTCAGGACAAGAGTTGGTCTTCTCATAACATTCTCAGCTTCTTGTAGTAAGAGACAGAACATTCTGTCAGTAACATCCAGATGACATTTAACTTTGTATGTGAGAAGAAAATATTGAGGTAACAGCATACTGTTTTTTCAACACTTCTACAGATACAGCCTCCTTAATGGAAGTAGCAAATAGGTATATCTCTGCGTAGCAATAAAAATTTATGGCTTTTAAAATGAGCAAGATGAATTTGTTTAAAAACATTCTATTCATGCATGAAGAAATATCCCTTCTGTTTCCCCTTCCTCTCCTTCAGCCTTCGCTAGATATTCATGAGGTCTGTTGAACCAAAGCCATGCCTTACAAACCACACTCTCCCATGGAGAGGGTGTCATGCCAGGGAGATGACAGAACTGGACCCCAAGACATGCTACCATATTCTAACAGTGTGTGGAAGGGGCGTGGGGGCAGCACACCTGTACACAGGTAAGTTAAGCTGCTTCTGGGAGAGTTTGCACTGTGTTGCCCAACATCTGCTTCCAGCTACAGATAAACACAGGGCAATCATTGCAGAAAGCTGGTAGCACAAAGGAGACAGCGCAAATCTAGGCAAATACTCCCATGCTTCCTTCCCTTCTTTTCTGCCTAAGCTGTATCACAGAACATTATACATGTTGAAAGAATGCATGGTTTTATATAAAGCTTGCATTTTTTCCTGAACTGTGGTCAGGACATAACATTTTACGTATTTTACAAAATGCACATTTTATTACTTTTTTTCACCGTGCCTGGACCCAGACTGAAAGGGCATGTACTGAAAATGTAGAATGAGATGATGGTAAACAAACACTAAACTAACCTTTCAAATATTACAAATATCTAAGGAGAAAGTGAAACACTGGTATTTCCATAAATCCAGCCTAATATCAATGTATATTCAGAACAGGACTCTTATACAAAGGCAACAAGTTCTATTTATATGTATTCTCACATCACATTTCCAGTATATATTTTCAGAAACAAACAAACAAATGCATTGTTCTAGGAAGCTGCTTCTCGTGTGTGTCTCCTCAATCTGTCTGCATCTCTCTTTTTCAGCAACATCTAGATCTTGAAAGTTTGGACCCAGAAACTGCCTTTCAGAGTATTTGACTCTGGCAGTTTAATTTAAGCTGCTGCTGCTTTGCTGCCAAACATCAATGATTAGGCCCAGACTAGATCATTCTCCAACTGCCATACAGAAGAAACTTATCTTAGTATGAGCATTATAAGACCATGGCTATATTTTGCAAAGCGTAGGCTATAATATGCATTATACTGCTGTATAACTCAAAATTTCTATCTTACAAAAATGATCAACTTAATGCTACAGAAAATATAGTTTCAATGCAGAACTGAAATATCTTCCCACAGAACTGTGAGGATTTGTGTCTGCTGTCAGAAGAATCAACATTATCTACAAATGTGTCTAGAAGGTCAGGGGTGTGAAGGCAGTGTGTGAGTTAGTTTTGCCTAGTGCAGCCTGATAGCTATTGCTTACTTGCAGGGAATTGCCTTCAACCTTTTTCTTTACAGACACGTAGAATCTTCTTTAGAAGCAGATGAATTATCTTTCAAAGCCAAAGCCTTGTTTTTCCTTTCATCATATCCATCTTTAAAGCAATTCACTGTTCTTTTGTAAAAGATCTATAGAATGCTTTGTGTTTCTGGATAACAAATTAAATATTACCTATTATTTAAAAAAAATATTTATTATATGGTACATAAATGCATCGTTCATGGCAGCAATCTTTAAGAATGACAGGTACTATGTCACAAAACAGAGATATCACAGTTACTTCTTTATTTTGATTATATGCATATATTGAAACCGATGAAATATTACAGTGGGAGTAAGTCATAAAAAACTGTCAGGAAAATTTTTCTCTTTAATGCATGTAGATTAGATTTATTGGTGGTAATGCTGAGTTTTTAGTCATAACTGGTACTTGTCATTGAAAAATTTAGTTTCCTTTTAAGATAACTGAATTCCTGGGCCGAATGATAAATTGTAAAGTAAGTTCTCACAGCTATAAATAAAATCAAAATACTCGAATTTTTATCTTTACTGTTATTCTATTATAAAATGCTGCTATACAAATGTCATGAGGTGAGATAAAATGCAAAGAGATAGGAGACCTTAATTAGGCACTGTCTATTGCATAAGAAACATTACTTAGAACTGTAAACTTCTTACTCATCTTGTTGGCAATATTTTCCCCACAGTTAAACTGAGCTTCTAGGTCACACCTGAGGTTATATGTAATTTCTGCTTCAGTTCTCAGGTGATTAAACTGGCGCTGTACCTAGTCTGATCACTATATTGCAAATAGGTGATACCACAGGATGATAAGTGGGCTTGTTGATACAATAGCAATGATGAAATAATATTGACCAATGAAATATAGAAATATAAAATTTTCATAGTGAAAGTGTTCTTCTTCTACTTACAGTTTAAAACAGTTCATTATGCACAACTTACTCTACAGAGAGGAGCAGAGATACAGATATATGAACACATTTAAATTTACTGTCCTTAGAAATGCTCTAGATCTCTTTCTATCTGGCCTCTAGATCTCCAAGGCTAGAGGTGGGATGTTTTTTCAGACTCCTAACTTAAGAAGCATTTTGTGTGCGGACTTAACCAAATACCTTCTGAGTCTCGATAGCTTCATGTTCTTTCATATTTAACCTCTTGTGTTCACATGGCACAATCCTACAGGAGCCTTCCATCTCCCACCACAAGTTGCCAGAAGAATCAAATGCCTCCAGGTTGAGATAAAGCCCCAAAGAATTGACCCCTACTGAACCCCTGTTCAGTTCAGCTTCTGTCTCCTTGAGTAAGGCCATTTCCTGTTCTGCAAGGAATCTCCATTCCAGGAGATCTTTTTCATCATTATAACCAGCAATTTATTGTATTTTTAAAAAGAATGGTTCAATTTATATGCATCCCTTAAAGACAGACCTCTTCTCCTTCTCATGCTGCCCAGGTAAAGTGACGTGATCAATAATTTAAGTTGGAAATAGCGAGTGTACAATATTAGAGGGTGGCAACAAACACTGTCCTTGTGCAAATCAAAAAACCTCACTTTCAGTTTTGCCTGATGTCAAACTGTACAATTATAAAATGTTACATTTCTTCACTTCTGAAACATTTTTATGTATTTGCTGCACAAATGGTTTGACTCTTCTTCCCTCTAAACTACATTTATAAGAAATCCAAATCCAACTAAATATTCTTACTCTGGAAGAAACCAGAGAATCTTTTCTGTACAGATTAGTAGGACTTAGACCTGATATTTCCTACCAAGAAAGAAAGATGATGATGAAAGATGGGCCAATTTATCTCTTCTAGAAATCACTCAGGCTTAATTAGAAGTTTATAAGAAAAAAATATTATAAAATCCCCACAGGACTGATGTGCTGTTACACTGCATCACATACAATATATGCAGCAACTTTTTTTTTTTTTCGGTTGACTAACAAATAACACTATTGCCTGCAGGCATGTAATTTCTTATAAAAATCAATAATACCATAAAACATCTATCCTGTATCAGGATGTATATCATCCTTTGATGATTCAAACATAATTTTATTTTATAAATATTTAAAATCTGTTATTCTAGCCATGTCTCTCTTGCTTTGGGCACTTTTACTAAAGCACATCACACACAGTCAAACACAGATACAAATCAAAAGCAATGTGGCTATTTCTTATCTTTGTTCAGAGGAAGAGAGGGATAGAGCAACTGATTTATTAAAATTAGTTTTTTATTGACCACTTATATTTGAAGATATGACATATGGGACTCATATAGAATTTTTGATTGTGTTTCAAATAATACTACCTCAAAGGAAACTTTTTCGTATTTTTCTTGAACTGTGATTTTTGAATATTTTACCCAGAGTAAAGTGTCCTGTTATTATATAAGTGTAAACCATTGAACCAAAAGCCAAAGGAAAGTCATGAAAAAAATGACATATGCTGTTAAATTATATTAATTTACTGAAAATACTTTATATTCAAGCAGTGACAAAATATTTTAAAGGAATCCTGAACATATTCTTTGAAAAAGAAGTTGGTGAGTCATGTTCCCCCAAAATTTCTTGTCATTGCCACTTTTTTCTTTTAATACTATAAGACCCTTTCTTTTGAACTACTTCCAGCTACTAAAATCTATGCATATTTTTGACTATACCATTAGTTTAATGACATACTCATCTTTCTTCTGTATAATTTGAGCATTATAATTTTTTTGCTTAAGGAAATACTAAATAATGATGCAATCAAGCTGAATGAATAATTACAGAATATGAACACATATTCTGTAACTTTAACTCTTGGCATACTTTGCTAATGCACTTTTTTAACTGAGGGAAGATATGATCTAAGTATTATATAAAAAGAAACTTTCATTTCTTCATCATTTGCTATTTTAAACTTGAGTTGGCATAAGGACAGAACAGTCAATTACAAAAATTATCAAAAGGAATTTATTAGCTTTTAAAACTGATACTTCTGCCACACTTATTTGGAGATTCAAGATACATCAAGAACAGGGTTCTGATAATTTTAATTTGACTATGTACCTGTGTTTGCAAATAGCCAGCTGTACATGCCTGTAGTTACTGAGATAGATACTGATAATATCCTGTTTGTTTCTGCAAGTCTGATCAAAAGTTTCAGCTTGAATAACAAGCACCCAGCTACTAGTCTGTCTGTTGTCCTGTCAATAATATAAGCACATACAATGTTAAGTGAATCCTTTTGAAGGCAATAACAGTATTCAAAAAGATTTATCATATAGATGTTGCTGTCCATTAAACTATTTCCTTAAAATAGACTTTACTTGCATACAATATCTACTCTTATCCACGTTGCTCCTCCTTTCCAGTGTAAAATTGCAGCAAAAGAGCACCCTCCATTCAAATCCTAAAAGAAATGCCCCACAACATTGACTAGCAGTCCCTAACCAAAATTTAACCAGCAAGAAGGGAAGTTTCCGATATGAACTGTTGCTTTAGAATGCAGTTTTTGTACAGAAACAGAACTTAGATGACTTCTTTGAAAATAGAGAATGTATGGGGAAATGAAGAAAAATAAGCAGCAAAAACAAGAAAGCATTTTCCTTTGCTCAATACTACTACTAATGAAACTATAGGACGTTTCTTTTCTTTTTTTTTTTTTCTCCTTTAGGTAAATGGCAATTTCTGCTATTAAAAAAAAGTGAATATCACTTTAGTCAGTGATTAGTCCTACAGAAATGAATGATGCCATTCCAGGAAGAAAATGCTATTTAGTGAATAAATTAGTCCTTGAGGATATATATACAGGTATTCTTAAAAATCACATATTCTACTTCACACTGAGGACTAGTGACTCTCATTATACCACAAATGTTTGTCAAGTCTTGGTACGTCCAACAGATTAACAGTGAGCTGACAGAGTATCACTGCTCAAAAATATGCCTTGCAAAATTTCACTCTCAGTTCAAACTTTCTTCAAAGTGCAAAGTAAGAATTATGAAAACCTGCCTAAACACAGAAGAAGCATTTACATTATGTCTGAAACTAATGGGCCAGTTAAAAGAATCTGGCATGGGAATTAGACGGTTCCCTAGGATTATCAATCCATACCTGTTTCAACAGTTATTAATGTTAAATTGCAATTGCATGAAAGTAAAATAACCTGAGGCAGCTTGTCTGTAGCGGGAATGACATAAACACCATCAGTCAAGTGTCCAAAATGGGTCTGTCACCAGGAACATAACACACAGAGGATGCTATCACATCAACTTATGCAGTTACCTCATGATTGGCAGTCAGCATTTTTCTGTCTTAAAAATTGGCAGTATTTCAGATTTAGTCTACTCCCACAATATTTTTATTCCTCTTGGAAAAGTTATAGGGTTATTTCTTAAATGCATGGGAAATTTAATACCTTCTGTGTAAATCTGAAGCATTGCTCTCTCCTGTTGTCAAGCTTTTAAGTTACAGACTAGCAAGAGAATCTAATACCCCCCAAAAATAGAACAAATCCTAAGGTTCATTTCATTTGTCTTTTTCCTTTTTTTTTTTTTTTTATAATATGTTAAATATTCGGTCTTATCTTTGAACTATTGACAAATCTTGCCACTCGAAGATCAGAAATATTGTTAGATAAGATAAATAATTCTAAAAACATTATTTTCCTATAGAAAATCAAGGTGAAAAGGACTAATTTTAATACATGGAAGAAAAAATGCATACTGTATGCTTCATTGCTCTTATGCCTTTGAACACGTGACTTTCACTCCAGCCATCTGAATATCTTCTGCATTAAATCATAAGGAGTAGACAATGACTATCAGACTAGGATGTCTTTGTAATCTCCCTTTCTTCCTTTCTTTAGCTAGACATGCCTAATTAGAGCAAGACTTCAAGCTGTGAATACTTAGATTTATTCATGCATGGTTCTATAAACTATTTTCAAAAAAAAACCTTTTTCAAAATAAAAAAATCTCCTGAAAGAATAATTTTTTTCTTTCTGTGTTTCCATGGGACTCCTTGATACTACAAGAGGTAAAAAGAAAGATTTTGTGGCATTGGAAGTTTAAAGAAACTCATTCTGACTGAAATCACCTGTAAGATCATAATGCAGCATGTATTCCACTTGATTTTCAGTTGCATAAAACTTTACTCTCAGGCAGAACAAAGTATTAGCTAGAAATTACCCTGTGTCTTCTGCTTTATTCTTGCTGGATTTAATGTGGAGCTACTGAAAAAAAAAAGATCTTAAAAGTTCATAGTCTAGAGTTAGTATTTAAGAACATATAATTAGAAAAATCTTTCTCAAATTTCACATCTACAGAATTTAAACCCAAAGGGGATTATTTTTTCATTATCAATTCTTCCCATTTCTTCCTCTCCTTTTACACTTTTATATTTTATTCCCAGTATAAAGTGGATTCCTACACTTGATACATGTAAATATTACTTAAATTAGGAAATGTTTTATGAGAATAGACATTCTTTGAATGTCTATGAATATAGATGCTTTCCAATCAGGCAAAACCTCCTGTAAATAACTTTCCTAAAATAAAATTGTATCTAAAGTGTGCAATTTTAGATTCCTGGGTTTTAATATACACCACTGATTTCTCTACAACATGATCGTAAGAGACACATATGACCACCTGACAAGAGATAGCTGTTTGAAGCTGAAACTCAGAGTCCATACTTTCATTAAGTTAATAGGACATTTTTTTCTTTTTCTTTTTTAATTTAGTAGACTTCTAAGATTTGGAACAGTAAAACCATGTCCTTTGTTGAACCAGGAAAACAGCAAACATCCGTCTTCAATTATGTGTCATTTTCCTCCAAGAAAATAAGTTTCGATGAATGCAATCTTACAGAAAATACCAAGATTAAATCATTTGAAACTTCAAGAACTCTGCTGAATGATGGCTTAAGGCATGTCAACTGGAGACTCAATGATGAAAGATTGTTTTATTTCAAATCTTCCATCTTTATTTAGGGGTAAACAACTCATCGTGAGTTGTTTAAATTTAATATTTGAACCATATAGAGCAAGAACTGTGGCAAAAGATTAGGATTTAAGTTTGTAAATCAGAGGTGCTGATTACTGTGAGAAGCAGCATCTGAAGATGAAGCTGGTGATCAGTTGCCCACTAACAGCTTTCTTGTGAATTGATTTATAAGCACATACAGAACTAGAGGGCAGGGGATGGATGTCCTTTCCTTTATGGAAGAGCTGGAGTCACACACTAGTAAAGACTGGTCTTCTGTGTTCCTTACTGAGACTCCAGGTAAAAGATCCCAATCTCTCATGACTTAAGCTAAATTCAAATGCATGGCTTATATCTTATAATGGAGAGACCAATCTAGAAAACAAATTCTACAGAAAAATGAGTTTTTAACAGTAGGGATGAGAAAATTGATCACTGTCATTTAAAAAGGAGTTATTTAGCACCATCAGCACACTCAACTAATGGACAAAAGTACAATATATATGCTGGTATATGCTTTTCCTATTTTCTGCATTAATGATTTTAAATGAGAAGATGGATGACTTGGATATTGCTCTCCCTTCTGCTTTGAGTGGCTACTCCTAAGTTCCATGGCCTTAAAAAAATGCAAAAAAACCCTCTCTTGATTTTGTGATAAGTTAAGGTCACCAGGGGTTTATTAGGTAGTCATAAACAAATGAATAAAATATCAGGGGTTTTTTTCTTGATCACAGTGTTACAATGAGATCATAATAGCAACCAAATAATAAAAGGCAATTATATCTATAATTCTCTCTTTTTTTTTTCTTCCCGAATTGAGTAAGGACAGACAAACAATTATTATTCTTTACATTTTCACAATAATCCCTAAAATACGCCTTTGCAGAGAATCTTGATAACTTATAGAATTAATGAATCAGTTTCCATGTCCAAAACTAGTAGTGCAACATAGTAGATTGAAGCATGAATAAAAAAAATTTGTCATACAAGTGACAGTGAAATTTTGGAGAAGTAGTGCTTTACTGAGCTAGAAAGAGAGAAACCTTTTTTGTTTATGCCAGAAAAATTGACATCTTCATTTACTGCCTTGATTTGATCCTTCATGAAGGCCAAAGTTTATATCAACAAATACATGTATAATGCTTATATGTACAAAGACCCAAATCTCAATGAAGGTTTTTACATATCCACTAATTAGAGTTATAAATTTGTAGTTTTTCAAGACCTCTATTAAAGAAAATATTTATTTCTTCAAAATTCATAATAATCTTCATCAGCATACATACAATTTTTTGACATTCTGTGAACAATTTGATTCACAAAGGAGGTTAAAATTATAGCTGTGACAACCTTAAAAAATACAATTATTTAAAACCTCATAATTCATGGGCTATCACTATTTTCTTAATTTAGCATGCACACAGTTACAAACTGCCTGTTAAGTAGTTCAACATAATCACATGCAGGAACATACAACTCTCCTTCCAACTTCTTCCTATTCACATTTTCCTCTACTATGATCATAAGTTTTAAAAAGAAACCCTTAGATATTAAGAAATTAAGCCTTTTTACTGAGATTGTTGTCTTACACTATTGATTTTTATTATACTCATGTCTACATTTTAACAAAAATGACACTTATTGATAGTATATAAATCCAAGGATATCTCCAGATATCAAGAAATGCATAGTGGGGCATTGCATTTGAAGGACTAGTTAACGAGAGAGAGGATTCTTAGAGTTTCTTCTAAGCTGGTTCTTAACCACAGTAAACTACATTTTCATCTAAATCATATTTCTATAGACAAATAATAAACATTTCCCAGAAAAAAGGTATGACTGTCGGTATGAAGTGCCATCTGAGAAGAAAACTAGTTATACTCAGTACACCATGGAACTATTGTTAGATAAACATAAAATAGAGAAGTTACATACATATCTGAATAATGCTGATTTCTACTGCTGATGAGTACTAACAGCAAGGGCAACATTTATTAACAGGAAAGTGTTGCTATATCTAGTGACATATGCTGGGAGCACTGCATCCTGTATCACATAGGTGTTGTGGACATTGTACTACACTTGAAAAAAGATTGGCACTGTCACTGAGTAGAAATATTTTGAAATTACATTGGTTTTTTGAGTTTCCTGCATTAATTCACTTCAATCACTAGAGAGAAGAGCAGAGATAAATGTCAGACTTCCTATTTAATTCCCTTCTTATTTTTTCAGTGAGGTGATTGCACGCTACAGCAAGGTTTAGGCTAACCTCCTTACGCATTCAAGCAAACTTACCATGGTAATATTGTTGAAGTTTAGAATATAAAGCAGAAGCTACACAGTAAGACATTTTGTCATTCTTACTGGAATAATGTTTATAGGTACATACCTAACATGTATCTGTCTTGTCTAGACCAGTTAGCTTAATTATCTAGCTGCTTATCCATTAGTACATTCAAATCTTCTTTCATTTTACATTTATTATATTCATTTTATATGCTCACAGCAAGTTCTATAATTTCATTATTTCAGTTTCAAGGTCCTGTCAAAATTATCAGTAACAGATGTAATATTGATTTAATGTTTTATTAATGGAATATAAACTTCAGATACAGGATTTTTTTCCTCTTGAAACTGAAACCAAATGCTAAGCTACTGAGAAGCTTGGCCAATGAATAACTTTCTAATGAGACAAACAAATCCATACTGTCACTGAGCAAGTACCATTCTGAAATGGAGTTGACTGTTTTCCAACAGCAGTTCAAAGAACTATCTTTGGGGGACACTTTACAAAGTACATCCCATTTATGAAACAGAGAAAATTTATATTAGTGAGCCATTGTTCTTACTTGGAAGTTAAATAGTCAGCTTGCTGATGGACTTGGTTCTGTTTTCCACTTCACTAATTCTAATCTACTAATTTTTTTTGTTAGCCAAAAGGCTTACAAATTTTCTTCTAAATTCAGGATTATTTTTATATATGTCTAGTTTAGGGGAAAAAAAAGATTCTTCATAATAGACCAGTTAATATGATTCCATAAAAAATAAAAATACTATCTATGTATTTTAACTTCAGAACTACAAACACTTTTAAGGAAAGGCTTAGTTTTAAAAACAAATAAGGAACTTGAGATTAGTTTTTCAACTTTGTCTTACATGATCCTAAAAATGCAGGCTAATCACTCTTTAATGCTACCCAATAAAGTGATAGTCTCATGAGAGTCACTAGAAATTTTATGTTGCTGCAAGCTTTCAAAAAGTTCATTGCAAAACTAAGTCCCAATACAGATACAATATGGAAAAAATAAGAAATGCCCCACATTTTCAAAATCTACAGTTTTACAGAAAGTAAATGGATCTAGTATTCTATCATTTAGAAGCAGACCAAGATTCCTCATAATTCTAATTAATGTAGAGATTTCAGTTCAAAGTAAGGCTATAATCTTCATAAGACATCAGAAGACTAGTACATGTCATATAGATTTTACTGAATACGAATCTTAAACCTCTAACACATGCCAGAACACTAAATGAATGCATTAATATACTTTGGAAGTATTTGCATTACTTTTGTGAACAGAATTGTTGATTCTGACTTCTCCATGACATGTATAAGAACTGAAATGAGTGATTGGTCAAGTTGAATTGAGAAAAAAACTCCATCTAAGACGAAGCAATCCTGAACTTGCTTGAAAGAATGTAGTGAACTGTCACAGTCAGTGATCATCAAAACCTATTGAACAGCACTGCAAATTTGATCCACCAAATACCTGTAAAATTCAAACCTAATATGATGTTTATTCTGCTTTCTGGAACATTTACAAATTGCTAAAAACTGAATCTAAAGCAAAATGCAAAAAAGTTCTCAAATAAGAACATAAATTTTCTCTATTTTTATATAAGCTGTTCATATCAATTCTAGCTGTTTCAGCAGGAGGGAGAAAATTAATATATTTGTCATCATTAACACCTTAATTTCACATTAATACATTATTTTCTAAGTTTGAAAACAAATAAAAATTGAGAAACAGAGTTAACTAAATGACTAAAAGCTAAAAGGTAACTTGCAGTCCACAGCTTCCCTCTACTGTTTTTTCCATTGATTAATTTCAGTTTTAACCTCACACTAACTAGCAAAGCAGATTTAGTAGCAATTGGAAGCAGTTGAAATTGCTTAAACCAAAACTTTAAAAGCAGCCATGCTTTAGGAAAGAAATTGGAAAAAAAACAAAGCTTTTTTAGAGTAAACAGGTTAATTTATCTGTATAGGTTATGAAAACATTGAATGAATGTACTTGAACTGCAATTACAGAGAATACATTCATATTTTCCTCCTTCATTGCAATCTTCACATAGAGAGGACTGTATTGCAATCAATGTCATAGTGATTTGAAGAAAAGCAGCGCAGTTTAGGGCACTGTTTAAAACCATGTTACTCTAAAACTACATAAAGAGGAGCAATGATTATGACTGATAAAGTTTTGTGTTTTTTTTTTTTTTTTAATTAAGCTTCTTTGGACATCTGAAGCACAATTTTCTTCTTGGTGTTAGACTGAATTTCCTTATTTAAAATAAGATCTCCAGTGAATTTAAAGCTGAACATTCCAAATTGACAGAAGAACTACTCAGACAGTAAAATTAACTCAGGAAATCATTTTCATATATTTACCAGGGAAAAGGCCAAGTCCTCTCTTTGAGAAATTTAATGCTGACTTGCTTGGAACTTTGACACAGGATCATCAGTTACTGTAAACAGGGGAATCTCAGCTGTCTGGGAGTACACTAGTTAGTAACTGAAATATCTGCTAATTGGTGTATTTGTGATTCATTTACATACCTACCATATCTGTTGTAGTCTTTTCAAATACACAGGAAAAGTGAAAAATTTCAATTATTGAAATATAGAATTATTATTACCTAAAATTTATTTACTTCTGTTCTTAAAGATATATCACAGTTCAATATTTTCTCATGAAATATTGGAAGAGAGATTAAAAAATCTGAGTGGGCCGTGACAATGCATGAAGTAACTTTGCTCTGCAGGTATAAAAGCTAGGGCAACTCAAGAAAGATCTCATAAGAACATGTAGTCAAGAGACACAAAAAATCTCAAATGAAATGCAAATATATAAGCTTTACCAATTACCCTCATTGCAGGGACCATTCTGAATGTTCAACAGCCCACTGGGCTGTGTTAATGCTTATAGCAATACTCATATTGGCAGTGGACTTGTAGCAACCTCTCAAAACATTATGAAGATGGATGGACAGTGAACATTAAATACTTATCTTTACTGCTTTGTTTTTCTTTGGCTTTTCTTGAACGTGCACAAATTTGCCCAAAATTTCCATGCCTATACTCTACATAAAGTGGAATATCCCATGCTGAATACCTGATCAATTATATATTAGTAGCACACAGAGCATTCTTGGCTGTTTTACACACACTACTCTTCTCAGCTTGTTTTCATTCAGTAATTAAAGTGTTTAAAGTCTTGAAACAGTTAACCTGCCAGCAGTCCCATGTACCGTCCACACCATAAGTAGCCAAATGTAATGCAAGCTGAGCAGTGACAGAGAATGAAAAATAGATTGGATGTTTCAGGTTTGGAGCAGTAAATTATCATGTTATTTGTTGAACCATCCCTAGGCTCAGCCAGCCATACATCATTTGTCAATACTCCAAACTCAATCTATAAATTAATGTCATGATTTTTGTGCTGTCACTAAATGTATGCTGTTCTCAGGAGAGGTCAGGAACTGCAGAAGTCATGTAATTTTACAGGATGATACATATTCACAAATCCCAGGGGATCTGATCTATATTCCATATAGATGATCAGAAGCCTTTTTATCTCAGCTGATACCTGGATTCAATTCCAGTGTTACCAAACTTGTGGAGAGTGAATAGGGTATTACACCAATACCAAAGGGAAAGGAAGTAGAAACTTGCCCAAACACAATAGGTATGAGTTAAGTAATTGTATCTTCTGTTATGTTTATAGAAATTTTAAGTGGGGAAAAATTATGAGAAAAAGGAAACACTCTAGAATTTCACCACCTATGTACTTCTCTGTTGGCATTTTAGTACTGAGTCATTAACGTACCATACCAGCACTCTCCAGAAGAGCAGATGAAAAGGATTAGGAGTTGCAGTGAGTGATAATCAAAGTAAACAGATATGCTAAAAAGCCAAGAGCCTTAGTATTACTATATATACTATATATACTAATACCTAGTATTACTACTTCCAAAGGAAGAAGGGAAGGAAGGAAGGAAGGAAGGAAGAAAGAAAGGAAGGAAGGAAGGAAAGAAAAAAAGAAAGAAAGAAAGGAAGGAAGGAAGGAAGGAAGGAAGGAAGGAAGGAAGAAAGGAAGAAAGAAAGAAAGAAAGAAAGAAAGAAAGAAAGAAAGAAAGAAAGAAAGAAAGAAAGAAAGAAAGAGAGAAAGAAAGAAAGAAAAAGAAAGAAAGAAAGAAAGAAAAAGAAAATGTTTTCAGGGTTTTTTGCTTCTCATTATCCTACTCTGTTACTAGGTAGCCCAAGTCAAGTCTGTTTTGCTTGTTTTGTTACTTCATGAACATTGTCCCCATCCTTAACTTGACTCATGAACTTCTCATTGTATGTCCCTGTCTTTCTGAGGAGAAGTGAGAGAGAAGCTTAGTGGAGACTTCTCAGCCAGCCAAGGTCAACTCACTACAACATAACTACATGTTCTCCATGTTCTAGATATGAATGTTGGAACCAGAGATAGTGCAGATTTCTTTTACCTAACAATAAAGTCTGAATATTGTCATTGAACATGCCTTGCCTCCTTGCAGATGTATCATGTTTCTTGGTAAGAGCAGGTGACCATTTTTCTATATTAACTCTACGGCAAACCAGATGAGAAGCATGGGTAATTTGCAGAGGTGTGATGCTTTCCTAACATAAAGCTGCACTATTTGCAGACTAGAAGTGGCTTGCAGTCAAGACTGGTTGTATCTAGGCATGAAGACATAACCAAAAAAATAATTCTTTATTGACTGTGCCCATCAAACACTGAAACTCTTTGCAGATGACATACCTTAACATGGTGCTAACTTTTCTGCACAGTTTTAAGGGATAAATCTCAAGGCACTGATGATTTGCTCCAAAATTTGCTATTCCTAGAGCTGACTGGGATTTTTCTGACTAAATGTAGGTGTATCAAGACCTAAATGCACTGTCAGAAATCAACCCATCTCACTGCCCGCCTTCCTGGTAGGCTGCTGAAGAATCCATGACTTCAGCATCAAGTGCAGTTGTATCATGCTGATGGGGGTCAGAAGGCCAAAAGATGGGAAGAATAACTACACTACAATAATCAGTCTCTGGAGTCTTGCCTGAATTTTGAAGGAAAACATCTTGTTTGAATTTCCTTCCTACAAGAACATTTTAAAAATCTATTTTTAAATTATGATCTTTAGAACACAGGAAGCAACAGATTTGAAACCATACAAATAGCCACTATTACCTTTGGTAGTGCTGGGTGCTAGAAAGTATCAGCCTAGGAAAGAAATTGAATCCATTTCTCCTGGGTTTACAAAAAACTACTTAAAACACCAAGTCTCATTCACTTCTCTTCCAAAGTACCTACCACAGCAGAGGTCCTTATAAGAAAATACTCAGTTAAAGACTCCCACATGCATAATGCTTGGGGCAGACTGACCAAGAAGGAAAAGACAGGCTTTTGTTCTAGTTTCAACAACATACTGCTATGCCATTTTCTTTTCAGTCTTAGTACTTCTGATATACTTTAGTTTCTTTTAATTATGTTCAAAAAAACCTAAACAGAATAGACACAACCTACCAGGAAACGGCATCAGGTTGCACCAGGTTTAGAATAGATATTATGAAAAATGTCTTCACTGGTGAAGAAATTTTCACCACTGAAATGGTGGTCAGGCACTGGAATAGGCTGCCCAAGAAAGTGCTGGAATCACCCTGCCTGGAAGTGTTCAAAAGAAATGTGGATGTGGCATTTAAGAATATGTTTCGTGGTGAATACACTGGTTCTGGGTTAATCACTGAACTCGATGATCTTAGAGGTCTTTCCCAGCCTTAATAATTCTATGATTCTAGGACTGATTTACATATATGCAATAATATACATATACACCTACAAATAGGTATAGCTTATACTTCCTTAGGACAGAGAGGTTTCCCAAGATGTACCAAACATTGTTCTGTACTTTTTGATAATTAAATTTGATTGGTTACAGTGGTCTAAATGCCAATCAGAACATCATTTCAAATGTGGTGGTTATTAAGGGTTCACTTCTATGATCTTCATCATAAAATCAAGGTAAGATGCCAAAGAACCTAAACAGCATGTGGAAAAATCAACCTTAAGTACAATGACAATGGTAGAAAGTCTTTTAGAAAATCCCCAAACTCTTACACTGTGGAGAGAAAAAAAGAAATTACTTTGCTTAGTATACAATGAAAAATACTTATCCTGATCTGTTCTACGAACACCAGAGTGTTTAGTAACATGGATGTTTAAAAAGTAATTTTAAAATGGAAACACTAAATTTGCTTGTAAATGTCACCCTTTTCAGGCACAATGTGTTGTTTCGTACCACGATTCCTGCATGTAAGAATGCATTAAAAAACAAACCTGGAGAGGGTTTGATTTCTGCATCATACAAAATATGCAGCAATTTGAATCAGCAGGGTTTTTTTCAAGAGGAAGAAGGCATGGATGTACTCCTGCTTCAGAAAATAGTTCATCTATTCTCAAGTACTATGGAAAGACAACTTTCTTATGTACAATATCTGTGATGAATAGCAAGGTATGGCTAAGGAATACAAGAATCTAGCAAGATCTGAAATAAGTGGATGAAGAGGAAGCAAAAGAAACATTTCTCTATTTTGCATTTACTTTTTTAAATATTTCATGCTTCTTACCAGTAATAGCAATTGCAAATCTATATTACAATCTCACACATGGATATTTTAGAGAAAGTAGATTCTATATCCATACATATACCTATAGTAAATATTTAATATGGAGAAAAGTCCTCCGTCTCAGATTTCTTTCCAGACTTTGGCACATTCATCTTTCATCCAGTTAATGAAGTTGCATTTCCTGTCCCTCTTCAGCAAACTGCTCATAACAACTAAAAATATGAGGAAATTTTATGTATAAAACTCATAAAGATTCTCTGACGTTTTCCAGTAATACTTTTATTATTGCACGTGAATGCCTTTTGGAAGTGTAGAGCAGGTCAATATTTT
Source organism: Manacus vitellinus (assembly GCF_001715985.3). Taxonomy (NCBI): domain Eukaryota; kingdom Metazoa; phylum Chordata; class Aves; order Passeriformes; family Pipridae; genus Manacus; species Manacus vitellinus. The sequence continues at coordinate 56,042,990 of NW_021939396.1, read as the reverse complement.
TAAAAAGAAGGTGTAGAGAGCATGAAAGCAGATAAAATAGGTAGTGCCTTATTGCCTTGCATTCCAATAAAATGTGTTTACTCCTTTTTATTTATTTATTTATTTATTAAAATAAGGAGTAGATATGGACTTTCACAGTTATAATATGATTAAATATTATTTTAACTTAATTTAATCAATTTATGGCGTGAGCTACATAAAGGATAACACAGTATCTCTCTATTTTTGTTTCACAGGACCAGAAGATATTTATGGCACAGTACTTTTACCACAACCCCTAAGAATGTCAAAATGAGATCAGAAAGAAATCTTGTTGTATAGAGATGCACAACGTATTATTTTACATATTTCAGTATAAGGTAAACAGCCAGAGGATAAGAAAAACTTTTTTTTATTTTTTGTAGCCAAACGTTAGATCATGTTGTTAGTCTGCTTGTGCCATCACACTAATACATACTTTGTTCTAGTATAAAACATAGAACTTGCAGATACTACAAGGTTCATCAGATTTTTAACAGCTTACAAAGAAAACACCCACAACACCAAAACCCAAACAAACAAATGAGCAATTAAGAACCTTTCTGTTGAAATCAAACAAACAATTCCATAACTCCATACGCCTGAAATCCCAGATTTCACCATTACTAAACTACCTCCACTCTGTGCTTACTGGGAAAGGTAACTGTATGCTGAACTTCTAGGGCAGAGGCTTTGAGATTCATATTCTCCTAGTCTCTCTAAATTCAATATTCAAGATGATGCTAACCTTGCACCATCTATCGGATGAAGCTGAAATCTCCTTGCTCTCTTCTCTTTTTCTTCTGAAGTTGCTCAGTTTATGCAGGCAGGAAGATTTTTTTCAACTCCTTTACTCTTGGGGAGTTCTACATACACTCTAAAATGGATGATTCACTATTATCTTAGCTATCTTGTTTGACTTTTGTTCCTATGGGAGCAGTTTATATTTCGTACAAATTTCAATTTCTTCAAGTACAACTGTGTTAAGGAAAGCACCTACAGTGTCTACACTTCAATACAGTTGTCCAGAAAGAAAGAATAATACTGAACTTCTCTACCTAGAATCACAGCATAGCTTGTGTTGGAAGGTACCTTAAAGATCATCTAGGCTGACAGATCAGTAGTTCCCAGGGTCTTCCTTTCTACCTTTTCTAAAGATGGGTACAATGTTTCCTTTTTTTTCTTTTTTTCAGTCACCTGGGACTTCACCTGGCTGACATGACTTTTCAAATATCATGGAGAGTACCTATCTAGATCCATTATGTTAGACATTGTTAGAGTCCCCAGACAAGTTTACAGCATGTAAACAGCAAAGGCAACTGAATTCCTATAACCCCTGCAATATACACAACTACATAAGGAAAATTTAGGGAAGGAAAAAAATATCAGCTTTCAACTTTTTGACTTTTCATGGCTTAAATTTAGAGTTTCCCATATTGCAGTCTCTGAGTAAGTTTACCTTTCCCAGTTTCTGCATTTAGAAATGTTACAGATTGCCTACTTATTTTATCACAACACCTGTGCATGCTTGTCTGGAATTTAACTTTATTTCCTTGTTGTCCCACATTTGCCCTACAAATTGAGAATGCAGCAGCATTCCCAGCTCAGGAAGTTGCCTGGAAGAAGTGCTAAAAGGACGGTGACCATCTTGTGTGTCTACTGTTTTCAAATTTAGCATATGGCTATTCTAGTAAAAAAAAAAAAAAAGAGTTTGTCTTCCAAAAATATTTTTTAAAATCCTAATTAACTTTAGAACTAAGTCTGTGGTCAATTAATAACCTAGAAGTGGCTGGAAAGGATGGAAAGCAATAGCACAGAACCTGTTACATCAATGGGTATGAAGATGGAGTATAATTTTCTGTATTCATTCCATTTGCTAGTAATACTTATTACCAATGTGTGTCAGAAAATTTTAACAATGTATTTCAAACAGGTAACTAAGAAAAATGAGGATCAACAGGCAACCAATTATGAGAAATGAGAGGAAAAATCCAATACTTCTAATTCATAAATGTTAGAACAGAGACGCATACTTATAGGCAAAATGAAAAAAAATTAGAAACTAAAACTCATTATTAATGAAAAGGGAACTATTTCTCCAGAACAAAAGAATATACATTCTAAATATTAATCTTAGACTTTAACATTTATTACCATGACTCAGACTGAACTTTGCCCTGAAAGTGGATAGTGTTTCAAATATTATGATAAAAAAGGGAGAATGTAAGAATCCAGAGCAACATATTTAACTTCATTCAATGCCTTTCTTTTCACTCTTTCTTGGATCTCAAACATTGTGGCATGTGTGGAAGTGAGAACATGTATCTGATCTCCAGTGAGCTATATGCTTTACAGAGAGGGCAGGTTCCTTCATTATATATATATAAATATATATATATATATATATTATAAATATATATATATTTATATAAGCAAAATCTGAAAGCAGAAAAACCATGATCATAAACTTTATTAGAACAATCCCTGGCACCTTAGCAAAGAAATATACCATGTTTTGGAATAGTTTCAACTATATGGGCTTATTTTGCTGCATCCAAAAGGTGAACTTTGTATTCTTCTTTCCAGTACCCAAACATTTTTTGGGAAGCTGTTCTTCACTTCCACCACCTCTATGATTCTTGAGCTTCAAACTCACAAAACTAACAGCAAAAACGGGAACTTTAATTTTTTTTTAAAGCTCATGTAGCCATTTGTATTATTAGTAATAACTGTAAGTATGGTCATTGATGCTTCATCTCGAAGACTTAATGCTTCACAGTAATCTTAATCCAAAACCTCCAGGCTTCTTTACTGTCAAAGGACAGAGTAGTATGAATTACATCTAATATTCCACTGTCATCTGTCAAATTCTTTCAGCACATTATGTTTTTGCTTGTCAAAACTATCAAGGAGAAAAAGCCCAGCCCATAACCAGTACTAATTTGCCCAAAAGCTTTTTCAGTACAAAAATGAACTGAATTTGTGCCTTTTCAAATGATAGCAGCAATGTAATTTTACTTTTTTAAAGAAAACAAAGCAACACCAACAAATGGTGAAAAGAGATCTAAAAAGAAAAAAATATATACAAAACTAAAAAATACACCCCATATTGCTGAACACATTGCCACTTGAACATGAACAATCCTTCAACTTCGACGAAGTAAAACTTTTTTGCAGTTATAACAAGACTTACTTATCTCAGTTTGACTGCACTCAGAAAAAGCTGAAAGTATAAGAATACAGAAGAAAAAGACTGTTTACGTTATTGATGTATAAAAGAGTTTTATCAAGGTAACCATCACAGCAGAAAGACATTCAAGAAATAAAAATGGTGGATTGAGCCAAAACAACCACAAGAATGGATAAATCCCTAAACCAGAATTTTCAAATAGAGTAGCTGATAAAAACTTTGCAATAACCCAATTTTATTTTCCCCAGGACTTGAATAGGGAAAATTTTAAAGGAATGCCAAAGTATAGCCTTTTAAGAATAATTAAGATGTTTGTTGGCTGTAATGACTCTAGAACTGTAGTTCATGCATGCCTGGAAAGAAAGAAAGTCCTTCAATTCATCTACTTCAATACAGAGTGGGGCATCGTACTGAAGAGAAGACAGAAAAATATCAGTATCTTGGGGAATATCTGCATTTGTTTAACAGTCGCAGTTTTAAGATTCCTCTGTGATTTTCCCCTCATGTTACAACTCATTCTATACTCAAATCACTGAAATCACCTTTCAGTCCTAATCTGTTTTCTCTCTTATCTCTGTCTTCATACTATTTTCAACCTCCCTATTTTTTTTTATCAATAGGTTTACAAGTTCATCAATTTTCCTCACATTATGTCATTTAGAAATCAAAATAGATTTTTCACAAACCTGTGCTGGTTTGTGAAAAAACCAGCGTCCACTAAGCGTAAAATAATGGGGGATTTGTATCACTTAATATTTTGCTGGTAAAGGGAAAAGCAAGCTCCACTGACTAGTGCAACCCAGAAGCATCACTCCTTAAAAGCTAGCTATTATTCAGGCACAATCCTCATCATGCTACTGACTTCCATAATAGCATCATAAACTTCTAGCTTTAATCAGTACTCATGTCCACCAATTTAATTTTACTGCTGGTCCTGCACAGCCACTATTGCTCACTGCATCATATCTACAAGTTTTGTGAGAGTTTAAAGGTCATTTCAGAACACCTGTCTCAGTCTAGACACTTGTCTTACAGTCACACTACAGATATCAGGCTTGCAGGAAAAATTGCTTCTTAACAGATACATACATCTGAGCATGGCTATAAATTATACAAAATATGACAGTACACTTACTTTATAAAGCCCCCAACAACAATAACAAAAAAACCCCAAAACCAAAACAAAAACAAACAACCAAACAAAACCCATCCCAACAATTTTTTTTAACAAAGTTATCAGGGAAAGACAGTACCTCAAACCCAGTAACTGGAACCCAGAGCTAAAAGAACTTCTCTTTTTGCTTGATAATACACTGCAGAGTGCAGAAAATAAACCATGTGGGAAAGAAGAAGGATTTGTTTGAGGCTGTGTGGAACCCTACTCTTTTAACTCCTAGAAATTTTACTCTAAATTTTCAGTCTATGTTATTTCTGCTATTGGAATGGCCACAGCAACACAGAATGATACTGGGCATATATTCTGTATTTGTTCTTGTGATAGGGTCACTTTATATCTTAAAAACTTTCCACTTTTTATCTCCTTTATGTATTTAAAAGACAACAGTAACATCTTTGAACTGTTATTATGTTGGAGTAAGTATGCTAAATTCCCCAAAACGATTTCAATTTTCTTCACAGTATTCTGCCCCTCCCCTTAATCTGCTTATATGTTTGGCAACATTTAATTCTGTCTCAAGATTCAATGTGTTAGCAACCTGAAAGTTTTGCACTTCCCTATTTTTGAAGCAACTCATAATTTCATGATTCTTGTTAAAAATAAATTTGTAAAAATTCCCTTAATGTCAATAACTTTCATATGATTTTCAGGGAGGCTGAAATTGAGACCTGTAACATGTTCCTTGTTAAGGTAGCAGTAGTTTCTCAAGGTCTAAAGAAGAATTCCCACTCTTTAGAGTCTGTCTGAAGTTCACTGAGTTATAGACTATTTTTCATGTTAGTTAATCAGCCATGACTTCTCATTAGTTTATTTCCACTGAAACAATCCTCATGGTAACAGAGAATTTAAAAATGTTGCTTGCTAATCACCAAAGTCACAAGGTTCTGCTGCTAGAGCAGATGCCAGAAATAGATTAAGTGACAGCAAAAAGCTTCCTATTCTTCCTGAAGGGGGATAATTCTTCTGTAAAGACTTGTTGACCCATGCTTTTATTCAGGGAACTGTAATATTGGTGACTTGTTTGTTCTTCAAAATATTTCAATAGGGCTTCAGAATTGAACAGATTTTTACAGCTGTTGTAGATGTCAGAAGCACTGGTGGTAGGGATGGGAACAGCTAGATGATAACAAAAGCATATGGAGGATTTTTATTTGTTTTTCTGTAGAATGTTTTCTTTAGCAAATGAAGATTACCAACAATTAGATGCACCTCAGATGACTAATTTGCTGAAATCCTAATGGAAATATAGAGACTACAGCCCACCCAAGGTTCAGACTTGCCAGTAGCTGCCTTGAAGACAATAAGCAAGCTGAGGGACTAAAAGCTGCAGGAGCTCAGGAAAAAAACACAGGCTCCGAGCCAGCACACCCACTGGGCTGGTATCGCAGCTCTCAGGCTTTCTGGGGAGAACCAAAGTGTTCTGCAACTTTAGAGACCTATTTTAAAACAGAATAGCATTTTATTGTGCTTAATTCCACAATTAAGAAAGCTATGTGCCAGAAAAATGTGCTGCTTCTCAGATTTTAAGACTGCACAGAGAGAAAGATATCAGTTCATACTATCAAAACCAAAATGATACTGTTATTTTAAATCATCTCCTGGTACAATGCTGACAAAAGTCCTACGTCACGTTGTTCAGTCCCCATATAAAATCAACTCAGATTTGAGTAATACTTTCTCCTCATCTCCAAGGAATTATTGACTCTATGCTCAGCAAACTTTTTGCAAGGGTTCAGTGTCACTGTCGTTCCATCTGTCTCTGGAAGTCAAGATAATAGGAAACAAGGTACCTGCTTCTGTATATTCAAAGACTTCTTGGGGGAAAAATGTTCACATTATGAAACTTCAGGGTCCTAAAATGACTCTAGAAGATTTTTTACTTGAGTCAAAACCACTTGAATGTTCCCTTCCCATTGAAGCCATGTGAAAGAAGAGGTATTAATAGAGTGAAGCTATTATTGTGTTAACCAAAGAAGTGGCCTGATTTGCCAAAACAAACCCCATTGTCTGTACACCACTATAAATCATGAGGTTGTTAATAGTCTACTCATTTTCCCATATGAACCATTGCCACTAAACATGCGAAGAAAAAAAAAATGTTTTAAATAATAAGCAGTTCTCTAAATATTCCTTAAACTTTGATAAGTTTCATAAAAGACAGTGAAGTACTTGACACATTTCAGCATCAGTGAAAATGGTAACAGTTCCTTTTAAGAAGACAGAATTCATTGTGGAAGTGACTTGGCAAAGAAATTTGTTTTAGACCATATTCTCCTAGTTCAGAACACACAAAAGATTTGGAGTTCAAGAGAGTCATACATTAATGAAACAAAACACTGTATCTCTCATCTGATAGTTATGATGCGGTTCATACTGTTTAGATAAACTGAAGGCATGGAGAAAGGCAAACTGATTGAAATTCCACCATGCCCACAGCTAAGATTTGTAGTCTTTCAGAAACAGCAAAGTATCTGACACTTTTATAGCTTCATCTTCTCTGTATTGTCACATCAGGGAGCTGTAGGGAGCAGTAAGATCCTCTGAAGTTGTTTCTTCTCTGGATGAACAGGCCCAGCTTTCAGTCTCTTTTCATACATCAGGTACTCCTGACCCTGACTCTTGGTGGCCCTAACTGGATTCACTCCTGTATGTCAATATTCTTGTGCTAAGGGCACAAAACTTGGACATAGTAGTCCAGTTGTGGTTTTACAACTACTGAACAGAAGGGAAAGATCACTTCCCTGTACCTGCTGTCAACACCTTCACTAATGCTGTTCAGGCTATGCTGTCCACCAGGACCCCAGAGCTTTTCTGCAGAGCTGCTTTCCAGACAGTAGACCCCAAAAGTGCTTTATGGTTGGAATTACCACAACCCAAGGGCAAGAGCTTTCATTTGTTCTTGCTGAAATTCATAACGTTTCTGTCAGCCCACTTCTCCAGCCTGTCCAGGTCCCTCTGACAGCAGCCCTCCCTTCCCAATTTGGGTCACCTCAATCTGGTGTAACTTGCAAACTTGCTGAGAGTAATCTCCATCTCATCATCCAGGTTGTCAATGAAGACATGGAATAGTATTGATCCCAGCACTGATCCCTGAGGGATCCACCATCTACTGGCTACAAGTTTGGCTTTTTAAAACCAACCTATTTTCTGTCTACTTTAAATGCCTTTATCTATTCTGTGTTCTACTAATTTTTGGGCTATGGAAGAGGCTAAGGGCTTCTTTGTCCCTCAAGGACAAAGGGTCCTGACAAGCACCTCCGTGTACAAACATCTCCCCTCATCATATTATTGACCATGTGTATCAACAAATTGTCTTCAATCTGTTCCAGAAATCTGGATTGCTTGTGTTCAGCCTTATCGGCCTTCCAGTAGTTACTGTTGTGGTTAAAGTCACTGAAGAATACCAATGTCTGGGACTGAGGCTTTTTCCACCTCTCTTAAGAATGCTTCATCTGTCTTCTCTTGTTGATGAGAAGGTCTAGAGCAGGCACCTACTACTGTATCACTGGTCTTGGTCTGAAATTTGATTGCCGCCCAAAAGCTGGTGGTCTGCCACTTTACCCAAGCCTCTGTCTACTCAAAACACACCTTTGCAATCCATCTTTCATGATGGGATATATATATCAACATTCGTAATATTTGATCCAAAATCCACATAATTAATGACCTTACACACTTTTAACTTCCTCTACATTTCTCAAACTTTGTTTCACTTTAATTTATTATTTAGACTGTACATGATGCAATGTTTATATGATAGTATTAATATAGAATCATAGAACATGCAGAGTTGGAAGGGACTCACAAGAACCATTGAAGTCCAGCTCCTGGCCCTGCACAGGACCATGCCCTAGAGTCACATCATCTGCCTTAGAGGGTTGTCCAAACTCTTCTTGAACTCTGACAAGCTTGGTGCTGTGACCACTTCCCTGGGGAGCCTGTTCCAGTGCCCAACCACCTTCTAGGTGAAGAACCTTTTCCTGATATCCAGTGTAAACTTCCCCTGACACATGCTGTTCCCTCAGGTCCTGTCACTGGTTGCCAGACAGAAGAGATCAGTGCCTGTCCCTTCACTTCCCTTCATGAGGATTTTGAATATGGCAGTGAGGTCTTCCCTCAGTCTCCTCTTCTCCAGACTGAACAAGCCAAGTGACCTCAGTCGCTCCTCATATGGCTTCCCCTCTAGGCCCTTCACCCTATATTTAATTTTACATATGTATATATTTTAAAAATATATATAGTATTATATATATATAAACTTTTTAAATGCCTTTCAAATATGCCACTAAAAAAATAAAAAGTTTACCATTAAAAAATTTCCCATTATTTTTAAAACCTTTTTTTCCCATTAAAATATACCCTAGGACACAGATGTCTGCAATTGTACTTTCAAACAAGAAAATAGTACACTTTAATACTGCAATGTTCAGTGTCTTGCAAGTAACTACCTGCCATTATGTAGTACCATAAAGCCAAGTCTTGTTCTCAACTCATTCATTATGCTATGTAGTCGCTCAAACCACAGATTGCTTGACACCTTGCTTTACAATATCCTGAGGTTTTAGCTGGTATTTACCTCTTATTTGCAATGGCATGATAATTATGAGTTTAGTAAGTGCCTATAGCAAAACTTCTTAAAAAAAGATTGTTTCACATCTTGACTTAATAACATCTTATTTTTCACTCAATTTTACAAGTTTAATTGAAAATCTCTAGTCTTTAGGCCATCTGCATGCAGTCAAAGATAAATAATGGAAGAAAGAGTTCTGTAACACCCCAACACCTCTCAACATATAATAAAAACAACCCTACCAAACCCTAAAACACCCAGACCTCAAACTGCAAAATTTTTGTTTACCACGACTTCTTTTAAGCTAAGGATTTCTATCTGGCATTGTAAGTTAATTCATCTGAGTCAGACTTTGACATGTAACTTGATTTCTTCAAGCTAGAGATGCAGTACCAATTGCTTACCTGACTCGCACGCAAATGTCTTTGATGTCTCATCATGAAAGATAATTGCCACTGCATGCTTCTTTGTCTCCCGAGGCAATCTGGTTATGTTTTTGATATTGTGCAGCTCAGTTACCTTAAAATGAAGAAAAGTATTTTAGATCAGTGTATAAATAGTACAAATAAAAATATTAACCTTAACTGCTCCATTTTTACTATAAACAGTTTTTCCCCCGTCTTAGTTTCTGCCAGGTCAGGGTTAATTTTTTACAGAAGTTAGGAGAGGGTCCTGGTTAAGGTCCAGATGTTATTCCATACTACATTGCCGGGTTGGGAGTAAGAGACTCTCACTTCCCAGGAGAAGGGCATTCCTTCCAGTGGAGAAAAAGTCTGGTGGGGAAGAGCTGGTCCATATTTGTCGTGGGCTTTCTGTGTAAATTTTTTCTTAGCCTTACACATTTTTTTATTAATATCCTTGCTGTTAGTGTTAGTTTTCTTATCTCATCACTGTTTCCAGTCAACTGTTCTTATCTCAGCCAGTGATTTGCACCTTTTGTGCCTCCAAATCTCAACTCTGTCCTTCCAGACCAGGAAGGGGGAAGGGAAGGGGGGAATGAGTGAATGGTACTGTGGCCTTAAGTTTTGGTGGGAGAACTAAACGGGGGAATACCATTCCTAAACCACAACACCCCCTAAGCTTATTTATATTTATAAGCTTTTTAATTGATAAAAACACATACATAGGTAGAATCTAAAATTGCAAAACTTTCTATAAAATATAATGTATTAAAAAGGGAATGCTCTATTTCTCTAATAAAGTCCTACTTGAAATCATTGTTTACAATGACATCAAGTCAGCCTTATGATTTTCAGCAATCTATTTTTCAGTTTCTATATTCATACGACTTGGATCAGTTTCAGAAACTACATCAAACAGAAAACCTAATGTAGGAAGGACAGTGTTTTATTAGTTAAGTGCGGTAACTCAATTAATATGTCAAATAGTATCACTACATTTGTAAGAATAGATCCTCATCTGTCTTTAAAGTGTAACAGTCACCCCCAAAAGAACTCAAAGTTTTATTTTCTAAATATCTGAAAAGCTTATCTACAAAAAAATACCCTTCCAGCAAATTTACGGCATAAAAAATTCAGTCTATTTCCATTTTCTTTTGATGCAAGTAGATAAATACTATTAATACAAATGGAAGAAAAATACGTTATTAAAACCAGAGCTGGTGGCACAGCTGATATTAATCTGCTTAACACCTCATATTATAAAATCTTTTTCTCAGTTTCTTGGAACTCTGGGCAAAATTTATCTGTTTATAGTTGGTTTATTCAGGCAGGACATTTGCCTCAGGAAGAATTAATTTATAAAAAAATGTCATTCATATGAGTCTGGTCATCTATGACTATGGAAAAAATGGACTGAAAGTAGGTGCGGGTTTTTTTGGTTTTCTTTGAAATTCTTATGCTCCCAGTATACAGGTCTAGCATTCCTTCTCTAAGGGTGGAAGAAATGTTTTTAAGGCAACAGAAGTTTCATATGGTGTAGTAAAGAAATGGAACATGTTGGGGCAAAGATATTTCAAATAATATTTATAGCAGATGAGCAGTGAGAGGCATCAAGAAGCCAGCAAAAGAAACTGAGACAAGCATGAAGTGTAGAGTTTATGTGTTGACGATTAACTTGACATTAGAACTGAAGATTGCTCTAGGGTCTATGTTGACAGCCTTCAGCAAAACTAACTCCAGTTTGTCAATATCTTTGTTGTAACAGGTAGGCCAAAACCAGATGAAGTTCTGTAAATATTGTCTAATGTGTGCTGAACTGAGGGGGATAATCATTGCCTGCATTGACTGGCCATGGTGTTGTTCATACTGCCCGTGGAGCTTTACTAGCTGAGGCAATAAGATCCAGGACTCTACCCACAGGCCTGCTCCCAGCCTGCCCATCGCAAGCCTGTGTCATTGCAGGGGATCCATTTTGATTTTCCTTTGTCTCTGGAATCATACTGCCTCCCTAGACAGCACAAAACTTCTTATAACTCTAATGTGACAGGCAAAGTTATATGAATTGCCTCTTCCAAACTCCCTTTTACTCTCTTTCTAAAAGTCAAGGTTTTTTGAGCCATTTTGTAGTTTCACACAAAGTCATATTCCTCTTGTGTATAACTTTCCACAAAAATGGACCTCTTTGAAACTACCATGAGATACTGTGAGATTTCTATTTTCTTGTCAAATGCTTTAATGGTTTAACATGGGTGGACAAAATATTTCTGCCAGTTAAAAAAAAAAAATTTAAAATTATATCTTTCTCATTGAAATGCTTTGTTTTACAAGAACCAAAAGAAATAATAATTGTCGTTATAATATTCTGAGGATATAGGGAATTTATATACATTTTAGAAAAAATAACTAATTTTACTGGGCAAGCTAACAGACAGAATAAAAAGAGAAAAAAAGTAACTGAGCTTTAGCACTCAGCCCCATCATATCTGAGAAAGCAGATTCACAGAATTCACAGATTCACAGATTCACAGAATGGCTGAGGTTGAAAGGAATCTCTGCAGGTCATCTGGTCCAGCCACTCTGCTCATGCAGGACCACCTAATTGCCTGGGACCACATCCAGATGATTTTTGAGTATCTCCAAGGTGAGTTAGACTCAGTAACCTTCCCAGGCAATCTGTATCAGTGTTTGGTCAGTGTTTCCTGATATTCAGAGGGAACATCCTGCATTTCAGTTTATGCCCACTGCCTCTGGTCCTGTCACTGGGCATCAATGAAAAGATCCTGGCTCTGTCTTCTCTAAACCCTTCAAGTGTAGAGAATATTCTCATTAATAAATATATAATGAATGAGCCTTCTCATATTCAGGCTAAACAGTTTCAGCTCTCTCAGCCTTTCCTAATAGACAAGAACCTTCAGTCCAGTTCCCTCATCCTTTTTTTGACCCTTCATTGTACTCCCTCCAGTATGTCCATGCTTCTTTGATACTAGGAGCCCACAACTGGACCCAGCACTCCAGGTGTGGCCACACCAGTGTAGAGTAGTGGGTCAGGATCACATCCCTCAACCTTCTGGCAACACTCCTCCTAAAGCAACCCAGGATACTGCTATCTTCCTTTGCAGAAAGAGCATGTTGCTGGCTTGTGTACACCAAACCATATACAAGCTGAAGGAGCAGTTTTATTTTTATCTGTTGGGTAAGTCAGCAGATTGACAGAAAGAAACCCCAGCAGTTAACATTTCAGGAACACAAGTTGACTCTAACAACAAGAGGAGCCATATTATCAAATAAGTCCCTTAGTATTTCTATTGGTTATGAAATTTTTAATATCAAATAGAGATGAATATTTGCTTCCATATTAATATTTTAAAAAATACTACATGCTTCCCTCCATAATCAGAGCAGAAAGATAGAGGCAAGACTGTGAACGTCTATGCTCCCATTGCTAGAGAGAATTAAGTTAATCAAATTCTGAATTCTGGGTTTAATGCCAGTGGAGCATGAGTCATTTCTCTACTTGCTGAACACTTAAAATTAAAAAATTAACACCTGAGAGTTTAGATTATTTTATATGAAGGAAAAAATTAACTTTACCTTGGCAACCAGACTGCTTTATCTCAGGGATTTTTAAAGCTCTGTCTTAAATTTTATCTATCATTTTTAAAAACATATAAATCAATAAACTCTTTTAAATGGAGAAAAGTATCAAAGCTACCAAAAAGACAAAAAAAACCCAGTAAAAAGTCAGAACTGTTTTGAAACAATTTAAAATATCTCTTTGCAGACTTTAAGAGGTTTTAAAAGACTAAGAAAATTGAAAAATTATATAAAAAAGTCCTCCTTTTTTATGAATAGTACATTAGGTAATTCTATTTTTTAAGGAAGGAATATTATACCAAAATCTACTCCTGTGGTATTTTAATGGCTGTTCTTCACAACAACAAAATAGCACTTTGAAACTACTTAGACCATTGTTTAACTTGCAGCAGTAGGAAAAAAAAGGGGAAATTTACTGTGCCATTACACATGTAAGAGTCTTACCTAGACTTTCCACAAAAAAAAGATGGGCATTTTCACATTGCGGGATTATACTTTGCCTGAAGCTTTGGCAAAGTTAAAACCAACCAAAACCAAAAAGACTTTGAAAACCAGTTTTCTTTTTTTCCCCATTTGTAACTCTCTAGAATGAAATTAACTTCATCAATAAATAAAATCCCTAATATTACCTACTCAGTGAGCAATCTTGCAAATTGTTTTCTTGTCTACCATTACCCTTTGATTTCTTCCAGTAGCTAAATATATCCTTTATAGTTTACAACTTTTCACTAACATTAGCTTGTTAACTTAGACGTTCTTTACTAGACAGTGGTGCTACCATTCAGTGCCATTCTCCATATGTTGCTCAGTATGGTCCGTAATAGGGACTCTTAGCACCTGGACCATTTCTCAGTTCTCCTACTCCTCATCAATAGTTCCTGCCTCATATGTACATCACTCGACAGCCCACGCATACATTTCCTTGCTGGTTCTTCTTTTCTATTTGGTTTGTTGATCTGTTTTTGTATCAGTCTCTAAGACCACTTCACTTTCCCCTAGAAAGACAATTTACACTTGTTGATGAAAAGATGTAGAATTGTTACTTAAATTATAAGTTAATAAACTTTCCTTTGCCAAGCTTTTTTTTTTTTTTAATTTTCATATCTAATAGGTTTTTTTCTTTCTTGAAGGTTTGACATAACTATATCAGAGACATCCTTGTTCATTACTTCTCATTAATATTTGATTAATGGACACCAAAGCCTACATAAGCCTGAAGGGCTACTAGGTAGAATAATTTCTAGGATTGGTAAGGCAGCATCTCACTCCTGCAAAATTAAACTAGGCATGGCTTGCATCAGGGTCTCAGGGCTACACATCAATGTTAGTTACTGTAACTTGGTTCCTCTCACAGTCAGGAATTTGGATCACCTCAAATATTCTTTAAAAGTACAGCTGAAAATAAATGCACTTGATCTGGACACAATTCTTTTTTAATGAGTCTCAGGTTGTTCACCAAAATGTAAAACTTTTGTTTTACATCAAGCACTAAGCAAAAAAGTAAAAGACCCTATCATAAGCTTTTTGTTATCGCATGAATTATACGAATATTGCTTCAAATAATGCAATGCACTTCCTCTCATTCTCACTGTTTATCTTGGTCTGCAGATAAGCCCAAAACTTAAATGTGTTGGTGTAAAACCTCATCTGAAAAGAGCACCACATTCAGAGCTTCTACTTGCTTCCTTTAAGTAAATGTTATGTAGGAATGATAAAGTTCATAAACATCAATGCCTTGTAAATGCTGTCTAGCCACATCTGGGTGGATTAACCATAAGGAAGAAAAAAAAAAGAAAAAAAAAACAAGCTCCCTGCTTCTTTTTATCATGCCAGCATAAAAATTCTATAATTTTTTCTAAATAAAATAAATTAATAAAATATAGAACAGTGCATCAAGCTTAAAAACAAGAGAAGCTAAGAAGGACTCTAAATGAACCAATAGTTAACAAATCCCATGTTACAGGGTCAAAAAGGCAGGAGGATCAGAGAAAGTAGAAAGCTAATGCCCTCACTTTGAAAAACAAAAAAAATAGAATTTTTGTTTCCTTGAAGATTTCCCTAATCTGATGTTTCATGAGAATAATTTGTAATCTGAGAGGTTCACAGAAACTTGAAGTCACCTTTCTGTATGAAGATCCCAAATTTGATGCTTATACCAAATTGCTTCAACTCCCTACTCCCTGCCAGAACGCCCAAGCATTGTCTGATGCCAGGGGAGTGAGTTACAAGGAACGCGAAAGGATTGGTCTATATCAGTTTTAGTGCATTTCTGTGCCAACCATATGAAAACATATGAAAAATATCTTGATAGATTTCAGACATCAACTCCACTTGTCTCTAGCTAAACCAACTGTAATTTCATTTGTGTAAAGTCATGATGCGAATTCCTAGTAAATAATTAAAATGCAGGAAAATTGCTAACATAAGAAAGTTTGCAGTGTCAGGTAGCCATGGCCTAAATCCAAGTAAGATACACAGGTATAGGCTGAAAATTAAGGAAATTATTCAGGATTGTTATATGAAAAATAAAACCTCTGAACAGTAGATCGAGCCTTTGAAGTAGACAATTACCTCTGTCTAGCCAGGAGAGATCAGATAGTAGATTAAGTAACTATTGCTAGTAACAAACTTCTGGCCTCTCTAAAAACATTTTAGCCCTTGCCTGTCTTGACATGGCATTTCAGAACTCCCCCTCTTCTCTCCATCTGACCACTGGACGTAACAACATGTTAAGAGCCTATTTTTACAAGGAAAAAATACCTACAATTTTTCTGTGACCCATGTTTTATCAACCTAAAGTCTTCTTTTTGAAAGACCATTTTTTACTTAGGTAAATAAGAGGAAATAATTACAAGATCATTTTCATTATGCTAGCAAAATATTTTATATTATGAAACAGTCAATGTCAATGCATCTTAAGACAATTAATCTTTAAAATGTTTGGAAGTTGTGTTTTTTTTCTTTTCTTTTGGATATCTTAATTACATTCTTAGGTGTGAAAGGCTGTTAAATTACAAACTACATTTAATTTAAGCAAAGGCTTATATTAACTGGGATGCATTGTTTCTTAACAGTCAATGTAATTTGCCTTTTTTCTTCGGAACTAAGTTTATTTCTATCAAAGAAGAAGGATTTTAAGAACAATTCAATACACTTTCTATTTAATTAGTCATACCTCATCACTGACCCACACTGGACATTTATTTGTTTGCTTGTTGTACTAAAAATCTGCCACGCAGCTCAAGATCTAGGATTTACTTTTATGTTACCTGAACATGTAAAGACTGTATGTACATAACACATCTAGGGCTCTGGTGATCAGATTATATGTTTAAATAGATAACTCTTCCACAGTTACAAAAATATTACTTCCAAACCACATATTACATTTGCATCACTACAAAAATTATAATTCCACTGTAAATAAGAAAGGAGGTTCAAAAGAGATGAAAACCATAAAAATCATACATAAAATCATAAGTGCTCCATTCTGAGTTATATCCTACTTGAATTCTTCCAAACATGTGCCTCCCATATGAAACTGGGTGGGAAATGATTCTGCGACTCCATCTACTGAATGTTATTTCCACTGTGCAGAGACCTGGAAATTGCCTGGGCAGAGGAAAAGGTCTGAATTTACATAAATAGGTTTCTGTTTTGCATTGAACACTACCTTCCTATCATTTAATTTCCAACAAAAAAAAAAATAGAAGCAGAAGAGAGAGCTACAAAATGCAACCGTTCATCCTCTTATTTCTTAATAATGGCCCACATACTACCATCTGTTGTGTAATACCACACAAGCAGTAATGTAACAGAGCAAAAGCCAACACGGTGGAAAGGAGCAGGAGCTCCAGTGAGTGATGCCCAGACAGTTAAAGAACCACCTCAAAACAGAGACAGCATGGCAACAGCAAGAGAGCGATACAAGAAGCAAGAGTTATGTTAATTATCATCTCAAGGAAAGGGCAAAGGAGGCACCAACATGCTAAAACTACTCCGAATGCTGCTGCCAGTCTGCAAAAGGAGAAAGGGAAATTCTGGCTCACTGTGGATGAAAGGACTACAGACAGGATCTCAAAGCAACTAAACATGTGCCTCCAGCTTGGTTTTCAGTCATACTATCTGCAGCTAGCAGCAGCTCCTTTGACATTACTAAATCCAATTGCCACAGAGTAGAACTTTTGTTACAGCTTCAGACAGAGCTGGATGTGATCTTGGCTCTTAAAAAAGGCAGTGTGCTGCCTGAAAAGCATAAAGACCTTTGGGACCAGGGAAATGGCTGCATTAACAGAAGCACAGGTTGTACATCAAGTGAAGGGACTCTTCTTCTTTACTCAGCACTCATTAGATCACATCTATAATACCATGTCCAGTTCTGGGACTCCAATGAAATTGATAAGACAAAGTGAGTTCAGAGGAGGGTCCCCAGGACAGCCAGAGCTGGACCACCTGCCCTGTGCAGGGTAGCTTCTCCAGCCTGCAGCAGGGATGGCTTTGGGGGCATCAAACTGCCCCAGTGCCTGCAGGGAGGTTATCTAGGAAACAGAGTCAAGCTTTTCACAGTTGTGTCTGGTGGGAGGAAGAGGGACAACAGGCATAAATTGAGACAAGAGATGTTGAGAATGCATACAAAGAGCAATATTTTCACCAGAAAGAAAGCCAAGCAGTGGGGCAGGCAGCCCAGAGAGACTGTGGTCTCCACCCCTGGCAACCCAACTGGACAGTACCCTGTGCAACCACATTTGCTCAGACCTTTGACCTCAGAGATGGCTCTACTGTGAGCAGGAGTTGAACAAGAGAACTCTTCAATTCCATTAACTTTTGAGTCTAAGAAAGGGATGCTAACAAACCTCTAAGGATATTTGGCCCTTGTGGGTTTGGGCAAACCCTTAGGGGATTAGGCATTCAGAGTATCTAAGATAAAACACATTTCCCTGACTTCAGCATATTTTGAAAAAGAACAGCAATCAACAATAGGATCAGGGGATGCAAGAGACTGAAAAACATGACTTGAGATAAAAATGTACTAAGAGGCATTAAAAAAAAAAAAGAAAAAAAAATTCATGACAGAATAGCAAGTCTTAAACCACAAGATTACAAGAGAAACATAATAAAGCAACATAACGGGGGAGAGGAGAAATCCCAAGATCAGAGAAGTGAAAGAATGGATCATAAAAGGGCAAAAACAATTCACGAAGAGAACAGTTTTCCCCATCTCTGCATGCAGATTTACCCTTGGAATATAAGCTGTTATGGTAACAACACTCTCAAGGAATTTTGCCAAAGAATGGCATATCAGCCTCTAGGGCAGGTCTCCAGCTGCTATTTCAGAGGATTAAGTGTTTAAGAAACTTCTACCAAGTAAATGTTGATCCCTGTAAGTACTAAATGGAAACCACACCTATAACAGCAGTAAGAATTTTGTCTGTTAACTGAAAAAGTAGATAATAAAAATAAATAAACAAAAATGGACTGAATGAATGAATATATTAAAAATAAATTAGGCTAAGTATAAGGTAGTAACATCAGGGTAAGAAAGTGAATTTCGATGGGAAGAAATATGTGTACATCTGATAGTAGATGGACAATGAATAATTCCTTTTTGCCCTCCAGATAAAACTGACATTTAAAAATTGAAGAAGTTTAAATTTTTCAGCATTTTTTGAGAATGTACATGGCATTATGAACATTTAGATTGAATATAAAATAACTATTTTAATTTTTAAAAATTTAAATAAATACAAGAGAAAGAGAAATTTTTAATATTTACCTCAAGTCTCCCCTTTCTTTAAGTCTTCACTATTGCTAAATATTAGTATATCTGACTTTCACATGGGCTACCACCAGGGTACCCATTTTCACTTTGTACTCTGACCACCTACCACATAAGCAGTTACAAACTCTTCACTTAGTCTCAGTGAAATCTAAAAAAATTAGGAACGGAAACCAAACTTGCTTGACTAGCTTTTGTTATGCCACCTTAAATGCTAGATTATCTGACAGTGTTTTTAAATCAAACCTACCAGGGCAGAGTAAGCATATTAAGTCATATAAGCCACCTTTAGCAGGGAAGGATGTAGGGATTTTCCCAAGCCAAGTTACTTTTTGTCAAACTGTGCTGCTCTAATACTGTCAGAGTTGATCTGCTGCCTAACCCATAAAAACAAACAGCCTGCTGGGATTATTCTAGTTTTGGCTCGTAGCCTGGTGTTCTAAAGCAATAGTTAAAATATGATCACTTCATGTGTACGTGGACCTATTCCCTTAACAAAATTTTAATTAGGATTTTTAAATACATACTGAAAAAAAATGCATTCACACTTCAAAGACTATTTGTATAGACATTCATTTGCAATACAAAAATCCCATTTCCTTACTGTCCTAAAGACCCTTTGAAACATGTTTTCCAATCTGACCTTTCATTTTGAAGTGCAATCTGAATACCAGACTACTGTGTATAGCATTAGGAAAAAAAAGGGGAAAATACAGACTTCTATAAAAATGAATGTTGACAAAATTTAAACTACTGCCTTAATGCTGAAAGAGCACTCTAATTTGAAACCCGGGCTCACACTGGAAAAATAACACTACGCTAGAGAGACGGTAGAGAGTGAAGATGATTCACAACTGAAATAAAATAGGTTTCACAGTTATCTTTCCAAATTTCAGATACAATAAAAAAATGCTTTCAATACCTAACTTCCTGCTAGAGTTAGTAGGCATGCAAACAATGCTTATGCCTGAGAAATAAAATTGGGCATTTCATTACTGTAGCTTAATTATCCAAGTAAAGTAGACAACACTTCACAATGAATGTGTAAATGAATTAGATCACTATATGAGTGTTAATACCATTATGAGGCTTCTGAAATATACTAGACAGCTAGAAACTGTTTCCATGTTCTAGAGTTTTTGCTTTTAACATTCTCTAAGTACATGATTATGCTCAGATCTTTTCAATTTTTAGCCCAAAGGTATTGGTTAATTAAAAAGAATGTGTTACCTGTCTTTGACTAGAAAGAAAAGGAAAAACGTACTTTTCCAAAACTTTCTTTAAATTTTTCTCTTGGTTTACTTAAATTGGTTAACCTGCAATAGTTTCCAAACTTATCTTGTTAGAACAGCTCAATTAAAAATAAGTGTTTATTAACACAGACTAAATTTGAAAACAAATCACTTACGTGCAGTAATTGCTTGAGCGCAGTAAGCAATGGGTATATAATTCTTCCTCCTAAACTGCTAGTTATAACCCTAACCATGAAAGCTGTCACTGGATTGACAAACTGGGTCAGAAGTGTTTACAAGTAACCACAGGCTTTCAATGCACATAAATTATTATGGCTGTATCTATGCCACACATGATGCCAGTGGCTGAGCCACAGATTTAACTCCCCTTCCTATCCCTTTCAAACTATGAAAGACTTTGGCTGTAGGTCATTTCAGTCAGATCTTGAATCCATTAGGGAGCCTTGGGTCAGAATCAGGTGACAAAAATGCTGGTTTACTTCCATTGTAACACTCACAGGAGAAAAAAAAGTAAGAGTTGAGAGGAAACTCTTGATGCAGATTTTAAGGACCTCTCAGATGCTGAGTATCTGTTGAACTATCAAGAGCTATATTCTGAAAAAAAATAAATTACATTAGCCAGGAAAGGAGAAGAGACATTGCCCTCCCTGTTCCTGGCTTTCTCACCACCTTTTGCCAAAGGGGAGGAAGACACACACAGACACAGGGCTCAGCCAGGGTCTCTGCCACATTGATGGTCATGGACAACAGCAAGTGGTGCAAGCCCATGTGCGTATATGTAGAAGCATAACCAAAGACATATCCACTAGCCAAATGGTTTTGTTTGGTTTGGTTTTAGAAAGCATTAAAACAATAAATACACACCCAGCACAAACCCAGTACTTTTTAGAACAACTTTCCTCTGTTGATTTTTAAAGAGTGTAAATCTGTCCCAGTGTCTTTAAAAATAACTCCCAACCCAATGGATTTTGATGCTGTTCTTAAACATAAACATAGATATAATAGGCATTTCAGATATTCTGAAGGAAGTATTAATAGCATCAGACTACCTATGAGATTCCTGGGTGCTCATCAGAAAAACACACGAACTAGATGAAAAACTACCAGATATAGAAAGAAAATTAGTTACTCTGGTTTAATCTAAATTCAGCTCATGCCTGTACATGTGTGTGTACACATACACCCAAAGTAGTCCAAAATTCTTTGGGAGAAAAAGGTGAAAGAGAAAAAAATGTAATAAAGCAAAACTGAGGTAAAAGAAAATTAAAAGAGTGCAATAATTTGGAAAAGAAGAAAAGGAATTATTCTAAACAGAAAAATCCTTCTTTATTTAAAAGAGGGTGGAGGTTTTTTTATAAACTTTTTGAAATGTTTTCATTTTATTTGTTTTTAAAATTAACTGAAATTTGTTGGCTGATAATTTGAAAATTCTTTTAGCTTAATTGTCATTGGGGATAAATTAATTTTGAGTATCTATTATGACAATTACATACAGCTACATTTTCAATTCTAATGCATTTTTAATAACCTTCATCAGGCAGTGATTTGAATTTCAAATTTCCTTCTAGTAAGAAGTAAAAATTAGATAGTTTTGTGCTAATTTTCATAATAAATTGCTCTTTATTTACGTTGCAAAGCCTCCCTTACTCTAAGTAAATCAAAACTTTAAATGAAACCTAGTACTCATAAGACTTACTATATTTCATCTCCCTTTATTAAGAAAAAGTAAATTACAGTGACAAATCTGTCTGCCCTCCCTCATATACCATAACCTGTTGTTTGTACCTGCCTGCTTCCTTTTATAGTTATTGTACAAGGGCCCATGCCTACTCCCATTTCCACACTGAAATGGTAAACATTCCCCAGCAACACAGACACATAATTCAGAGTAGTTTCAAGGGAAAATGTTGTCATTAGGAAAGAAAAAAAAAATTCTCACATAACACTGTTTTACTAGTGTTATAAACAGCAGGCTAGATAATTAGGTCTTTAACTTTCATCATGAACTTTTATTATTTATGTAGTATACACTTGAATAGTGAAAATAGACACAGAGAATACCGGAAAAAAATAAGCAGATTCGAGTGCTAAAGGCTAGGAAAGGAAGACCTCAATATTACTTTGACTGCAGTTCTATAGGTCTAGTCCATAATTTTCTTGTTGTTTATGGCAGTGGACCCCACTGGGTGTGATTTACAGCCTTCCAACCCTGTATCTTAAGACAAATAAATACCTTTAAGTTTAATGGCACCCTTTCTATACATACATTCTTTTATGCATATTATGACTATTTACACATAGTCATAATTATATGATTGCATTTGATTTTTCATAACTATTTTTCACTGCAGTCAGAAAAAATGATAAATACCATTCTGTTGAATAGAGGCTTTATAAATTTGTTTGATTGTCTTAAATTCATACTGTTTTTCTGACTTAATAGTATACAACATGATTTCTCTTGTGGTTCTTCTGTAATGGTCATCACACAAGTATATTTCACACAGATGATTTCAAAAATAATAATTTTCTTTCCCGCCTTCCTCAGTTCTGAGAGATGTGGATTATATTGGCAGGGAAGAACATGGTGAAAACAAATGAAAATCAAAAATATGTCCTTGAAACTATTGATTTGAATTTAAGATATCCAGGACTCGGCTTTTCAACAATGCTGCATTAAAAAGGGGAATTCGATTAGTGTAAATATCCACAACAGAAGCCAGTTGTTTTATATCCTAGCTCAATTGTTTCTTCTTGATTTCCCCCCAAGGACCAGTGAGGACCTGCTTCAGAGACCTTAATTCCAGTCTCTCTTCTCATAAGTGCCTATTCCCCAGCTTCATCTGGGTTCCTGCTACTGAAACCCTCACTTCCAAACACATGTTCTTCGTATTTCAGAACTGGCCACTCCTGGGCAATGTCTGAGAAGTGCACACCTCCCTGCTGCTGGAACAAATGAGGTAGTATCATCAAGAGCAATTTGCTTGGGTGCCAAAGACTGAACAATCCCTCCTTGCTTTCTGTTAATGTGCACCTGTCCTACTGCAAGACTGTCTTTGCCCCAGGTATAATGGAGCAGAAGCGGGAGACTATGTCCATGCTCTTTACTTCCTTGTTCACCTCTCTCTCATTGTTAGGATTTTTCTTTCTGCACCAGTCTCCTTGGTTTTGTGCAGTCAACTAAAATAGATTTATTACCTCTAGTAATATACACTTTCTTCAAAATTTTCGCATTCCATTCTTCGCTTTAGTATTTCTCATATCAATTCTTTGAACAGCCTGCTTTCTATCAACCTTGATGTTTCCCACAGATATCCAATGGATAAGGTCTCTCACAAAGTGGTAGAACATTTATTTCTTTATTTTTCTCCCTTGCTCTATTTGGTCTATTTCTTCTCTAAGTTTTAATTTAACGATTTTCCTTTCCCTGTTACCAAGTGCCAGAGGATATACATACAGAGAATGGTTCCATGATCTCATCTCAAACACCTGCCCCTGTACTAGTCTACAGAAATGACAAGTAGTTATTACAGTGAATGTCAGGCTTTAGGTCTGAAAGAACCGGGGGAAACATATTTCATTACTCAAGAGAGAAAATTATCTGATTTTCCATCATATTTGAAGCTTTACAGATTACATGTGACATTTTAGCTGTCAAAGTCAAAGTGTTTCAAAAAAATACGCACAAAACACAGGTTTTCAAGGCTTTAAACTTTGCCAAAACATGGCTAGATTTTCATGGCAAAAGCTGAATATACATAACTGAGACACTGTGTTCTCTGCTGTAAAGCAACAACACAAGAGCAGTTCAAAGAAGAGTTCTCTTGAGACTGTTTTAAGGGACATTAGGAAGATTAAGTATATTTCTTCTATCATTAAAAATAGCTGAAGCATACCCAGGAGAGGACAAGACCAGTTTGACACAATACATGCGGTTCAGGAATATATCAAGAGCTAGTAGCAACTTTAATTCATGGTTCACAGAAAAGTCTGTGTTGGATGGAACTCCTGGTCCACCTTGAAAGCAGGGTCTTTGATGAGGTTGCCAGGGCCTTTCCAAGTTAGGCCTTCAAGATTTCCAACAAGGAAATACTGACCTCTCTGCTTAGCCTGTTCTGATATTTAGTTGTTCTCCTGGTTATTTTTTTTTATTCTTTATATCAAGGTAATTTCCCCTGAAGTAACCTCCGCCCATTGCCACTTTTCTTCTGGGCACCCTTGAGAAGAGAACACCTCAGTCACCTTATCAAAACTGGAAGCCTGCTATTAGTTGCCCCCAGGCCTTCTCTCTTTGCTAGCGCAAACCTTCCTTCAGTCTTTGCTTCAGTCTCAGTTCCTTCAGTCTTTCCTCAAGTTCTCCAACCTCCAGATTCCTTACTGGCACTCTGTTTTTTCCCCTGTCTTGAATGGAGCAGTGAGGGGACCAGAATTAGGCACAATACTACAGGTATGGCTTAATAAGCACTCAGTAGAGAGAAGCCTTCCAGGTCGAGCATCCTCGCTCTGCTGCCCATAATCCTCCTGAGGCAATCCAGGACAGTGTTTGCCTTCATTGCTGCTGCACAGCTGGCTCAGCTCAGCCCACTGCCCTCAGGGCCTTCTCAGAAGAGTTGCACTCCAGTCATTCAGCTCCCAGTCTGTTTTACTGCTTTGGTTATCAGGTCTCAGGTGCAGGACTTCATGTTTGGTTTTGTAGAGATTACGGAGCCTCCATGCCTGGAGACATTCAAAACCCAGCTGACACGGCCAAGAACAGTGTGATCTGACTGATGCTGCCTTGAGTAGGGGATTGAACTACATGGGCTCCAGAGGTTTGTTCTATGCATGAATGGCATTTTGGAAGTTTTACATTGTAATTGTTTTTTCTCCTCCTGCTGAAATGTTTAAACATTCCTCCTCTATCCAATATTATTTTTTTCCAAGAAAAAGTTTCAGTCTTCCAGCTTGTGTTAATAACATAGTGGGAATACAGACTTCTATTTAAACAGCTGATTTGTAAAGGCAAGAGAGTCCCTTTTGCTGCCAAACTGTACACACACTCAACTACTAGTATGAATTTACTGTAATAAAGTGTACATGGATCTTCATATAAGAACCACCACCAATAGGTCTTGGTGTTGCTTTGTGTTACAAGTAGAGATTATCTTTATTTTTCACATTTTTATTTCCCTCCTTGATACTTAGATTCAGTCACCGATGCCACTGTTGAGGAGTTTAACGTTGACATTGACATTGCTTCTTTATTTACCCTGTGAATTGACTCTTCAAATTAATACATTGTGACTCCAAGGTTTAGACAGATGAATGGAGTCCTATATAGGAAGGGACTATTTATGCATTTTAGATGCATGTCTGTAGCAGCTCAAAGTCGCGTCAGCATGCTCAACTAGATTTCTTCATTACATTGCTAAGGAAAGAAGACGTTATTGTCTTAATACAATCTTTGTTGAAAAAAGATTTTGTTTTATTAGTTTGCATGCTGCCTTTTGACGTGCTCAGACTCTATTAACAGCTTTATTACCAGCACAGCTCCAATTATTCCTGCAATTTGCTTTCTGCTGTATAGAATGCTTGCTTTGAACAACTGTGTTGTTCAAATACTTCTATATTTTAAGCGGGATCTGATAATTACTGCAAATCTTTTTGTTTGGTGTACGGAACTGAGTAATTTTATTAACAGTTATTCATTTAAATAGCGTTCATTTTAATCTCATCAGTTGAGTAATAGCAGCCTACGAAAGCAATGTCCTTCATAACCTTCTCATATCAACCAGATGATTTTACTAGAAGACATTACTTGAAAGTGCTGTAAACAAATATTTGAAGAGAATTACATGTCAAAATGGGGGAAAATAAGAATATAGTTTTTAGGAAAATTTAGTTATCTCTTCTTTGGAAGACTTGGCAAATAAGGGTGTAAAAACCACAAAAAGTATATCTGGGCACCTCTTTCAGCATCAAAGAGCAAAGACTTACAAAAAATAATTGTCAAATTCTTGATTATTTGCAGATAAAAGCTTGCAAAATATTATTCAAAACTAACACAGTCACACACACATTCACTGGGTTCCTAAGAAAATGCTACTTTGAGATCATTATTTTCACATTTTCTGAAAGAAATTTTGTGGAAAAAAATGACCATACTGTTGCCTTAAGGTTTTTGTTGTTGTTTGGGTTTTTTTAATTTTATTTTTGATTTTTAATTTTTACAAGTAGTTATGTAGATTTTAGAAGCAGCTGCATTTATTCCCTCACTCTTTAGCACAGTAGTTACACATACACCCAACCCTCTTACCCCATTCCATATTCCCTATATCAAGTTCCCCTAAATTCCAGTAGCATATTTAGTCTTCTTTTCAAGGTAGGCCTTCATTTTGTTTAAGAACATCTGCTCCCTGGCATGGACCACCAGATATCACCCAGAACTTTGGACAAGCTCCAAGGATGGTGTGCCCTGAAGAAGAGGAAGATGATGAGAGAAAGGTCCCAAAACAACCCCAGACTCAATTCTGGAGGGTCAGATCAGGGGTGGAACGGGGCAAAGGCCGGGGGGTGGATAAATCAGGGATTGGATGGACATTATTATAAAATTGTAACACTGGGTCGGGGGGCAGGACATGACCATTATAACCCCAATGCCTGAGAGGCATCATTAAAACCTTCCCTTACCTTCCCTCCAAATTAAGTTGCCCTGGAGTTTTTTTCTCCCTGAATTTTCTTTAGGCAACAATACTTTTAAGGAAGGATGTCGTGGTTTGAATCTTGTTTTCCCCCAGAGGCTAAATTAAGTGGTAGACCCCAAGGGGTGGAAACCCCTGGAAGTTTTGAAGTTCTGCCCAATGGGCGCTCCTGCAGAAATGTAAACATATCACAAGCTCACCGGAAGAGATGAGTTGTAGTTTTTGGTTGTTGAGGAGAGGTGGCCATGTTGTAGAGCCACGACGAAGGGGCTCTGAGCCCCTTGGGCCCTCTGGGGCCTACCAGCCCCTGGCTGGGGGGGGCTGCAGGGACCTGGAGCAGCATAAAGCTGGGCTAGGTGCCTGTAGTTATGCCGGGAGATGTTTTCTCCATGGGCGCAGAGAAGCAGCCAGCACTGACCAGAGAAACGGTGGCAGAGAGCCAGAGATAAGAACACCTGAACTGAAGGAGCAGCAGAAACAACATGCAGCACCAGAGAAAGGACTCCTGGAAGGAGAGCCGAGGAAAAGAGAACCAGCAGCCTGAGAGACAGAGTTCTGGGGGTAAGACTGTACCAGCCCCCCAAAACTCCTTTGAGATCCCTCTGAGAAAAGAGGGAGATGGACTCCTATTAAGGAGAAGAGTTTTAGACATGCAGCACCGGAGAGAGAGGAGCTGAGAAGCTCAGAGCGTCCCGGAGCTGGACCGGGACGGCCAGAGGAATGCGGGGGGAGTTGACCTTGGCTCTCCCCCCCTTGCACTGCTGCCACGGTGGCAGCCTGAGAGACAGGGCACAGAGGCCCTGCAAGGAGCTGAGTCTCCTGGAGATACCAGACCGTCACGAAGACCCCCCTGTGTCTTCGTTATATGACGTGGTGATACGACCTTGTCTGGGGTTACGAAGCCCACGGAAGACCCCTCGGTTGGAGGCGATGGGGCCGAGAGAGGCTTGAATACCTCCCTCGTGAGTGCTGGCAGAAAGCCAGCTATCAGTTGCTGTATGTGGAGAAAACAGACAGACTGCTGCCTCAGAAGATGCTGCTGTTCAGAGACTGGAAGGGATCTGTCCTTCTTTCCCTCCTGGACTTTTATTTGGAGGGGAGAAGAGATCTGATCATTGTAAATACTATATGTCATGGTAGAGATAGTTGTGATCATGTGTATAATGTGATATGGTATTTATTTGTACAGTCATTGTAATATATTCCCTTTCCCCCACTTTGAGTCTGGTGTGTTTTGTCTGGAAAAACCCATCTCACATTAGGTTGAGATGTGGGAGGGGGGATGGAGCTAGGGAATTGGATTTTTGGGGCCATCTCAAACCATGACAAAGGACCATAAGGGGAACAGAGGGAAAGGAGAAAGCTTTCAAAGTCTGGGATGATTTTCAAAGCAAAAATTCAAAATTTGTGAATGTGACCAGATCTTCATAAGGTATTCCTATTCATGCTTTGTAGAATATAAATTTTTGAGTGAGTTTAACCAGATGAGAAAGTAAAGACTTACTGAGGAACTACAGATCAACAAACAAATAATAGAAGCATAATGGTCAACAGAGCAAAACCAGACAGGTTTAAAATTGACATTTTGAAAAACAGACAGCATAACAATTATACCAAGGGGAAAAAAAAAAAAACACAGAAGGGGAATTCAAATAATATTCAAATTTGAATGTAAATAAAGTGTTACAATATATCTTATCACAAAAAGCACATCAATCAATCCTAATAATTACATTTTGACAGATGGTTATCCGACTTCCTTTTTGAGAATGCCTGTGCATCTAATAAGCCATGCAATATCATAAGTAATAATAGTAGCATGCCAGATTATAGATGCCCATAAGGAACCTTGCACAACTTTTGATTTGTAGTGAACATGAGCAACATAAGAGTCTGAAATACTCTGCAATAAAACAGGACTCTTGGACAAACCTACAGTAAACGGTAGGCCAGTTCACATTTTTTTAGAAACTAGAAGTGTTATTTAGGCAATTTGGCAGTGTCTAGAGTACATGAAGGAAAAGAACAAACCAGAACAACCCAAAGGTAAATGGAAACCATGGGAGAGAAGTTCTTATAAGGATTATGGTAATGTTACCATATAAAAAGATTTTTATTTTTCATTTCAGAGTTGTAATTACATTTGAGAATTGTATGAGCTAGCATGTAGATGACTGTGGCAAAATTTAGTTGTTTTCAAAGGAATCAGGAATTCACTTATCCTGAAAAAACACCTTGTGATTTAAGATCATCTCGATTACAGACTAGGAACTGTGCTGTAGAAGAATGAATATCTTATTGTTCCTGAATATAGTGTTTTTAAACATAAATATAACCTATCCCCTCCTTCCTCTTACCAAACAGGACTATGAACGTACAACAGAAACTATGGGTGTGTGCTTGTGCACACATGCACAGGAGGTCATAATGCCAAGACTTGTTCAAGAAACTGCTGTAGCTGATATAAGAACTTGCCATAAATCACTGGGATTGCATTCCACAAGTTTCCTCAGGACAATCAGGCAGGGAAGGAAAATTGTAAGGCATCTCCCATTGTGTGGCCCTGGCCACAAATATAATTCAGTGAATTACAGTTAAAAGGGTACTGCTATTCTTTTGCTTGATTACTATCTATTTTTGTGGACCCATTATATAACACGTGCTTAACGCCATCTGTCTCATATATATTTTTGACTATCAGAAGTCATTACTAAAATGTGCAATTTATTTCATTTTGCATTTGCAGATTTATATAAAGCTCATCACAGTCGAACGAAATGACAGGAAAAAACTATTAAATAACATAAATCTGAAAACCTTATCCTACTTAAATCTTGCTAACTTAAAACTCAAAACATTAGATATAGCTGTTGTTTACACAATCTTAACAGAACAATCTCACATATTGGGGGGATTAAGTCAGTAAGTCTTGAACTCTATACTAGACATCAGCTATTTACAGATTCAAACTCCTCTTGCTCCAAGATAGCTATATCTTGTCAGGAACAGACCCAACTCACAAGACCTTTGCTTCAAGTAAAGGTTATTTAACTTATAAGTGAAAAAGAAGCATGCATGAATGGAATTGGAAATTTTACAAGGAATGGAAGAATCCTTGTTTGTTGATTCTCATTCTGGTATTTATGGACTACCATTACTAATTCAGCTATGTCATCATTAAGCTCCATTTGGGCTCTTGAGTAACAATGTTCTCCGTGTAGCTGGGCCTAAAGTATCTATGATCAAGTTTATGACACACAGACAACTCTGCAGAATCCTCCCTTGCATAACCACACTAGAACATGTCACTTTTCTCTACAGTAAACCCCAATGCAAAAGTGCTTATTTCTACTCTCTTTTTTGCACATTTTCTTCATACTCTTGGGTCTCTGGCAAGCTTTTTGCCCCTCATGGTTCAGAATCTGTATTTATAACCAGTCTTTATTCTGGTTAGTTGCTCTTCAAACTTTACTTTGCCCTTTCTAATTCCGCTTTAACAATTCATTGGTCAACTGTGTAATGTTTTTCCTGGTTCACTTGGATGCACTTCAGGTTTTGTGCTTATTACTAGTAACCTTCATGTTGTTACTTAATCACTTTTACCTCCTGTAATGCTCCTGCAAACCTCTCCTAATGGGTAACAGGCACTGGTACTGTCTGATCAATACGTCTCCAAAGCCTGAAAGAATTTCACTTTTTACATACCTTATATCTTCTATTACAGAAATAGGCAAGCTTGTTATATATGACCTCTTTTAAGCTAGTAAAGATGTGGTGTCTGCTTTTGGCCCTTTCTGAAAGTGTAGAAACAGATATCAAGAACTTACCCACCCCTGGGACGGGTACAGAGCTACTGCCATTTTATGCCCCTTTTGGAGGGAGCAATGGGAGTTAACAGAGATGTTCTGCACAACCTCTACAATGAATGTTCAAGGGAAAACAGTACAGCTGAGCAATAACTTACCTGAGCAAGAGAGTAATGATATACATTTACAGTAATGAGAAGTTTTAATTTGATACCAGAAACTGGAGTGAACAGATGAGGTCACATTTTGGTTAATGAATGTAATATGCACTGCTGCTGTCAGGAGGCACTTGTCTAGG
Source organism: Manacus vitellinus (assembly GCF_001715985.3). NCBI lineage: Eukaryota > Metazoa > Chordata > Aves > Passeriformes > Pipridae > Manacus > Manacus vitellinus. Next base: position 56,012,227 of record NW_021939396.1, on the reverse strand, counting down.
ACTAATGTCATTACTGTTATTTATAATAAGAAAATTACTAGTTAAAAAAACAACAGGGAAGCAATGCACAACAGCAATTTACAGAAATTGTAGAATAACAAATAAACCCATATATAAACTGGATAGTGGCTGAGGGGGAGGGAGTCTACTTTCTAAAGATGCCAGCTTATTTACTCATTAATGAATATTTCTTTAGCATATAGCTAAAGCATGCCATAGCACCCACTTTCTTCTACTAGTTACAAAGAGACTGTACAAGAAAAAGGATCTCAGGTTCGATATATATAGTCTTATATGAATATTAGAGTGTGAGCAGTGCCCCTTGCCCCTTTAAGCATGTTGTCCTTTCATAAGGATTCAGGCTTGCAACTTATATTTTAATATCTCTTAAAACACCAGCTTTCCTTTCCTCAATATTTAATAATCATTTTCCATTGATTCTCAGAGTTCAGAGTTAATCTTAAACTTGCATACTATATGCCTTCCTTATATTTTGTGAGTGAATAAAGAAATGGAGAATTTCAAAACAGGGCTAACAGTTTGCACTGGCTAGAAATAAACATGCATTTTGAACAACTTCAAAATATAACAAACCACTAAACAGCTCTGGAAAAGAAAGAGAATCAGGGTATTTTCATCCAAAACCAGGAATCAAATACCTATACTTGATCCTACAGCAACCTACACTGTTCCATCAATAGTTACACTTGATGACTATTCACAAGTCATGCACATCAATTTCACCACTATTTCATTTATTGGAATGGAGGCAACTGAGGAGAATAATCACTACGAAATAATAAAATATCCTTGAAAAAAAATCAAGGCAAATAATAAGATTCAGGATTTCTATTTTTGAATATATACCTTCAGAAATGATTTCATGGTTTTATCTGAAAAATGGGTACAATCCAAACAAATGTATAGAATACCTCTTTCTCTACAGCCAGAACCCCATTATCCTTTTAAATAGGAAAGAGTATTCATTTCTTTCTCATCCCACTGATTTTGCTCAAGAAGCTGAATAAGAAGGAAAAAAGGGATGAAAAACAGTAAAACCCCTGCTTTCCATTTTGCAGATGGTCGCTCTTCCATCAATACTACAACATTCATCTGCATCTCTATCTATGGTTATTTTCTTAGCTTCTCAAACAATTCTTGTATTTCATATTATTTTTCTACAATGACAACAGTTGACAAGCAACGTGGAAAGTCTGAGTCCCTTTTAAAATAAAGTTTGCTATAGGCATAACATGCTCAAAAAAGAACTAAAAAAAAATAACTTCTCCCAAAGGCTTCTACAAAAGCTGTGGCCATGCTGGAAGCCCACGTTGGAGCAGGCTCCAGGCCTGTGGCCCCATGGAGAGAGGAGCTTATGCTGCAGATGTTGGCAGGACTTGTGATTCCATGGGGTACCCACGCTGGAGCAGACTGTTCCTGAATGACTGCACCCCATGGGAGGGACACATCCCACAGCAGTTCATGCAGAACTGCAGCCTGTGGGAAGGACTCACTCTGGAGTAGTTTGTGGAGGACTGTATCCCATGCGAGGGACCCCATGCTGGAGCAGGGGAAGGGTATGAAGAGTCCTCTCCCTGAGGAGAAAGGAACAGTAGAGACAATGTGTGACGGACTGATGGCAGCTTCCATTCCCCATTCCCCTGTGCTACTTAGAGTGGGGAGGAGGGAGAGAAAACCATGCATCAAGTTGAGCTCAGGAAGAAGGGAGGGGTGGGGGAAAGGTATTTTTAAGATTTGATTTTATTTCTCTTTACCCTACTCTGATTTGATTAGTAATAAATTAAATTATTTCCCTGAGTTGAGTGTGCCTGTGATGGTAACTGGAGACTGATCTCTCCCTGTTCTTATTTTGACCCATGAGCCTTTCACTATATTTTCTCTCCCCTGTCTAGCCAAGGAGAGGAGTGACAGAGCAGCTTTCGTGGTCACCTGGCATCTAGCCAGGGTGAATCCACCATAGCTATAAACTCAAACCATCCAATTAATCCTTTTAAAGACCTATCACTGTTACATTTTGAAAGCAAAAGTTTGTTGTTTTTTTTTTTTTTAATTTATGTTGAAGGGCAGAATCACTTTTGCCCTCCTCCACACAGGGAACAAACACTGACATTGTGGTACATTAGTGAAAGTGCTGATAGTCTAGTACTTGTCAGTCTTAAACCCAGATAGCAACTGAATGTAAGAAGTTGGATTTTTGTCAAAATGAAATTACCAGGGCTCTTTTTCTTACAAATATTCACAGGATAATTTCCTGGAATTTATTAGATAAACATTTTTCATTTAGGGATACCATATGGCTACTAGAACTTAAAGGCTAATTTGTAGTTTTAGGATGAAAACATCAGATTTGCCTTCAAGAGATCTGGGCTTACATCCACACTTTTTCACTGTTTGCTGTGTGGCCCCTGGTTGAGTCTTCTTTGTGTTTCAACTTGACAGTTTTAATGTAATATCTACATTGACATGACATAAGTTAAAGATGAATTGATAGAAGACGATAGTACAAGCACCGAGCACTGCCCTATTTTAGGATTAACTAACGTGAAGTCTACTGACAGACTTTGGGCGGGAGAGGCTGATAACATACTTTACAAGACAGAAAGAAGAACCCATGCTCAAATATCTTGTTTCCCATCACAGAAGTGCAGGTGACAGAGAAAGCAGGGAGTATCTCACTCAGTGAATCCCATCTTCTTACTGCTAAAAATTCTTGTTGTTGACAGACCCTGTAAATCTCAAAGAGTTCTCAGAAAAACCTTATGTATTCAATGAGTGTCACCATTACAAGTGAGGCATTTAGCATTTTCAGAATTTGTTCAATACTTAGTTAATAAGTACCTATTCAACATTTGAATAGGCACACAATTTTACACATTCCTGAACTGCTAATGTTTAAATAAAAAACCCCACATTATTCTGTCACTTCACACACATTGAGGGTTTTGTGCTCATCTGGGAAAAAACCTACATCACTGAGACTTAGAGACATTTTACTGTGCTTTTATTGTCAGGATTAGGTTTTCAACAAGACTCACTGTATTGTTTGCAAAGTAGACATACTAAGACCACACTCTTCCCAAAGATGAGTGGTAAACAGGCAATGCTTCAGTTCATGACACGACTTACCTTGTGAAAGTTCCTGAAATATGCTGCCTTCTCATCTGGAAATTTTTCTAACCTCCTGGGCCCTTTACTGGAAGCCTTCTTGAAAACCAACCAACAACGCCTGAAAATCTGCAAACAAAATCAATGGCTTCTATTAGTTTTTTCTTTAAAGGTGGACAGTAACATAAACGCATTCAGTTACATAACTGACTTAGGAAGATATTTTAAAATGACAAAGTCAGGAAAATTCTGAGAACATCAACAATTTCTACACAAGTATACTCAACCTGTCTTTTTATACTTTTTGATTGTCAGTCATTTGCAGACTTTTTTGCTTCAATTTCTTTCACGAATGTCAAAGTTGACAATTCCTGAGATGTAAGTAAATCCATGGACTTTGAGTATGAAAGGAATTGTAAGACTGTCTTTAGAGAAAGTATTTTCAGAAATCACTTCACACATTTCTATCTTTCACATTTGTCTGTGCTCTATTTCTATGACAGTATTGATACCATTGAGAAACACTTGTTGCAGCTTTTAACAGAACACAGTAATCAGCAGTCAGCATTGCCTTGTGTACCCAGAAAGGAAAACACAAGGTTGAAGCAAGCACTAATGTGACCATTATTGGACAACACATCTAGTTCTCTGAGTTCAATGACAAACTTTCTAAGGAAAAACTATGCAGATTATTAAATATTGAGAACATGTAGTGAAAAATAAAATCCTTCAGAAAGTACAAGGTAAAATAGTATTATCCTCTCATTTTAATGAGAAATGCACTAGATTTTGCTTTAAAAGCATTTTTAAACAACAAGGGTATTTTATTAGACTACCTACCAAGCATTCTCACTGTATTCCTGTAAGCAGAATTTTAAAATAAGAATTGAATTATCATATAATCATACATTTGCAGTTCAAAGAGAAGCTGATTAATGATAATCCTCTAGACTATATTATGCAAGTAAGAGATTAGATATTAATCTAGTTTTATAATCTATGACAGCAGTTTACTTCATTATCCTATTCAGTACTGGCACAGCTCTATAAACAATACCATACAGAATTTTATGTTATTAATTCAAGGATATATTGGGAAAAAAAATACATGAACAAAATACTAGGTAATGATTCCACTGGCCATGTGTGAAGAGCCTTATTTTTGTATAAATTCTACAGAATTTAATGACACAGCACAAGAAATACAGTACTATTTAATTTGAATCAACCACATCTCTCATTACCAAAAAAAAAGAATTAAAAATATCAAGGAAGTATGAGCAGGGAGTTTTCCCCTCAACGTGATACTGTTTAAACTGAGTATATGCAGCAAAAATATAGTGTCATTAAAATAATTAAGCTTAATTAACCATGTTATGATATAATAATACTGACACTACACTGTTGCCATTACCTCAGATGAATGTTATCAGTCAAAATAAGTGTTTTCTTTTAAAAAACTACCATTGGACTACAGTATCAATACATTTAATTATGAAGACTTTTGGAAGAAAGCACAGCATTTAATTAAATCCTCTGCAAGTATACAGCTTACAAAGCATACAACTCCTAGACTTTTTCAGCTAAGGTTGTAAAGTGTCAACTGTACAATTGTACTTCCTGTCTCAGAAATTACTTCACCTAACCTGGGGAAAAGCAAAGACAATATCATATTTCCTGAAAAAAATGACATTACACTGTGAGACATCATAAACCATCTTTATTAGATAGTACTTTCTTTAAATAACATCTAGGCAGTGTTGCAACTTGACTTCACCAAAGCTACAGCAGTGCTCCCACACTTATTTCTTGATTAAACCATATTAACTACACAATGCTACAGGGTGAAAAGCTGCACACACAGGTATAGAATACTCGCACTACCTAGACCTCACTAAAAGCAATAGCACCAACTGTCCAAAGCGGACATATTTATTAATTTAATAAAAGTGTCACTTTTAATAACACTCCTGGCTCTTCTAGAAAGAGCCAGGAGTTTTATTAAAAAAACATCTTCTGGATGTTTTTTTTAGTCTATGTGTATTTTCGGTTCATCTGTCTTACTCTGAGGAGAACTTCTTTTTCAAGGTAAAACCCATTCTCTTCATTTCATTTTCTTGATTTTCTTATTTTCATTATCTGCCCTTAATTGTTTAGAGTCTTCAAAAAATTCTCTTTAGAAAATACAGAACAACCCAAGGCCAGATCATCGGTGATGGTGGGTTTTAGCACAGCCATGGAATCCTCATTTTACAGATTACCTGAATTTTGGACAGCTGGTGATAATGTAACAGATATTTTATGTTAATTAACTGGAAGTTTTGTAAGGTTGGTAGGAGTTGGTTTTGGTTTTTCAAAATATATATACACATATACAGCAGAGTCATATTTTGTTTTAATCCAAAGTACGTTAGATCCAGTACACTAGAAATATCCCTAAAAAAAGGCAAACTAGACATCACAGTTAAGGAGTCAGATTTCTCTCTGTGAGGATGAGAACATTTTCTGGGTAAAGGGTCATCTAATGCATACTCTAAAGCATTTCCTTCAGTGACAAATGGGAAGGTTATCCTGAATGACAGTTTCAGGCTTTTTTTCAGTGGATATCAATACAGGACAGTGTGAAAGTGAGTTTGAGGGTTTGCAGTTAAGCTGATGAAATTCTAGAGGAAGAACCTCATTAATGGGTGCTGCAAAGTCTCCATGAAATTCTAGGGCTTGATGCTAGTTATCTTTAAGGATGCTCCCTACCAGTCCTTTCCCCAAATTTCAGAACTGGGACATAGACTGCAGGAATGAACAGTCTTTGCTTTTAAAGAACACCAAATTCAGAGTTCCATGAGTCTGTCCTTTAAACTGTTACGGCTTCAATTTATTGGCATCTGTTTTTTCCAGACCTTTAGGAAGAGAAGAAATCTGAAGAATGGAATGGCTTAAAGAGGACTCCTTTACGTACATACACAAAGGTACATCCTTGAATCTCGATTTAACATTTTTAACCTAATTTTAAAGCTGGTTTAAACATATAGAGTTCCACTGCATTTCAGTAGCCTTTTACTTCATTATACCAACAGAAAGTTTGTATTTCAGTGTTTGAAAAAGCATTAGCATATGAATTTACCTATAAATATGAATAAATAGGTGCAGATGCAAGCAAACAGCAAACAAACATTTGCCTTTCATAAGGCACCTCATTGTTATACAAAAGCCTACTCAATTATTCACGAACTGTGAGATAGTCTTTTATCCCTGGCCTACTTTAGGATGCCATTGGCTGCAATCAAAACTTCTGAAAGACTTCTAAAGTCCTCAGATAATTGGGGTAGCCATCGTGAGAGAAATCAGCATCAGCCCTTAAACAACAGAGGGAATGAGAACCAGTCACAGTGTTGCCTCCATAATATTTAGATATTTCCTGTGAGATTTAAGTGTCTGTTTTCCACATATGCATAGTTGAAGAAATGCCAAGTATTTGATCACTTAATCAGGTTTACATACTTGGATGAGCACTCAGTGCTCAACGAATATGATTTTAAAATTTTGTAATGAGGGTAAACAATACAAATGGCACCCTATGCCATTGCTTTTTTTACTGCAGACATTCAGAAAGACAGCATTAAGTACATGTTATTTTTAGGTTTTCTTTTATTACTGTGTCAATTAGAAGGACCAAAACTTGTTCATTACAAACATAAGAAGGATTCTACTGAAATTATCTGTTGAGCCCTAGGCATAGCAGAACTTCTTTAAAAAACACCCTTCCTCTCTGAATTTTACAAGATGAGCAAAGCAGAATAAAATATTCCTCTAGATCTCATTACCTTCTATGCAATTACGTATCAGTAAGCCATGGCAGTAACCCAGCACACTTGTGGTCTAGTGAGAACTGATTCAGTTGTCCATTGCAATAACATATGGGAATGATACTCATTACAATGTACAAGCTTGCAGGGGACAGTAGTCTCTATTCCTGAGGATGGACCCTGAATAGGCACATCTCGTTAGTGAGAGAAAAGGATTCCAGACCTGGAACTGTATAAACTTACAACCCCCTAAATGATTTCTGAAATCTTTCCAGTCAGAAATTTGATTACCAGTGCTAATCCATTTCTATTAATCTTCAGAGATCCTTTCTTTTATATTTTACTCAAAATGCTGTAAAAGATCAATTAATATAAAATCTCTGCATAATCTTCTTTTTGTACTTTTTCTTCTGCTTAATTCAGCACTCATCTCACCTTTCCAGCATGATCATATTTTTTAATATTCTTGACTATTTTATGCAAAATTTTGGCCTCTGAATGGACCATTACATTTCATGGTCATATCATACAGTTATGTTTTATTTTTGCCATGGTTGTTCATAATAAATCCATTAAAATACATATTACAGGAAATTCACTGGCCAATTTTTTTTTTTCAAAAAGAAGAAAAACTTTTTACTTTTTCTAAAATAATTTAAAATAATTGGTTTACAGTGGAAATCTTTTGTATTATTATTCATTTTCCCACAGATTTCTAAAGCCTCTTCCTAGTCATTTACAATAGATGCTTTTCAGTTTAACATTTTTTTTTATCCACAGTTGTAGCTAATAAAGCTTTGCCAGTCATCACTAATATTTAGAGAAGGGATTTTTATTGACTAGTCTCTACACATTACTCCAGAAATTTCCTTTCACACTCAAAAAACCCAATAGAAAACCAGAAACAAAAAAAATAACCCCTCATCCATTTTTTTTAAATAATGCCAAAAAGGAAAGTTAAAACACTATAAGCCTTTTTTCCAAACCACTTAAAATCCTCTGAAATTTCCCTGCCCCTATTCAAAAGACAGGACAAATGACAGCTTTCTTAGGTATACTGGAAAACCATCTAATTTTCTGCCACTAGTTGTAGAAACATCTGTCTCTTGAGAGAAGCAGCAATGAGTCAGCTCTTAATTACTAACAGAAACCATCACTGACCAGGACAGGCACTGAAGCATCACTCATGGGGCTTTTTGCTAGCATAACCCATCAAATTGTTCTCCCAGGGAGACAACTACATAATAATATTCAGTCCTGCATTTACATCTCATTATCTGCAGGAAAGGCTTGTTGATTTCTCCTCCCTGACTTGCCATGTGCAGTGTTCTCCTGTTAGACAAGACACCTGCATGGTATGCATTAAAAACACTAAAATATGAATATGTTCCAATTTACCACGATAGTTATCTTCATTAAAAATGGATATTGTTTTTTATGGGGTATGTGAGAGAAATGCAGTATGTCGTGAGCTAGAAAAAATCTATTCACAACTTAAAAATGTGGCACTCACAGTAAGAAAAATAAAAATAGTTGTCACAGTAAAGTCATATTTAACCATTGTTTTGACACATACCACTTTTTGATTTTTCTGTGCATATTTGGTTAAGGGAGTAGAGACAAGGGGTGACACCTTACTGATTCAGTGAAACTACACTTGTCATGCATTCAAGTAAAATTTAAGAGAAACTGAAAAGCAGTTATTGTCTGTAAAAAGGCCCAGGAGGAAAACGGGAAGACAAAACCATCCATCCCTCAGCTGAAGAGCAAGTTACAGGATCTAAGCTATTGCTTAGTAAAGTCAACAAAAACCATCCCAAACCACAAACCAAAATACCTCATGGCTGCAATCCACATGCTCAGTGCTACCAACACTTTGCACTAAGAATGCAAAAGTAAGTACTGTTGCAAGAAGGCTTGCCATCCCTCCTGCACTTAGGTTTCTGGGTATCATTGAAATTAAGTTGCCCTAGAAACTGTTTTCCCTATCTTGAACAGGACTGATCTCACTGTCTACTTTTTGGAAATGCAGTTCCCACTGCACTAATTGGGTGCATTTCAGGTGGCATATTTGTATTCGTATGAAGAAGTAAGAGAGGCAGAACACTGCTGCACAGCACTGAGCTCCCGAATTAGCGCAGAGGGTGCAGAATGGCAGGGAATTGAGGCCAGCTCCTGCTCCTTTATCACACTGCTGGGAACTCCCATCTCCCAGTAGCAGAGCAGATACTCCACAGTCATCTGACATCCACCCCACAAACAGGAGAGGCAAAAATAACCCACAGCCCTGCTCATAAGCAAGAGGTTACTTGCTTCTGTCAGCAGCTCTGGGATGTGGGACCAAGACTTTACCACAAGATATGATAAGCCTTGGGAGTTTTTCCTTTTTTTCAATTGATTCTAACTCTCCACATGCTCTTGCCTATTTCAACACATTTTCTTCAAACATTACCAAACTATCTACCACAAAGCAACCACATTTAAAGCAAAGATGTTTAAACTGTAAAGTCAGGATTAAAAAAACCCATGAATATATCCCAAAAAGATCATTAGTTAAGTTCTTTAATAAGAAATGCAGTCTCAAAGTTTGTTATGAAGAATATTCAACAGGGAAATATTCCTCATATATGATAACCTTGTATGTATCCTCTAGCTTAATTTCATCATCCATTAGCAAGGTTAAGCTTTAGTTTACTGAGCTTGTAACATGACCTTCTGCAACAATACAATTAGGCCTTAGATCATTTTAGTGTCACAATTCGAATCCTAAAATTTCTGATAGCATTTTTTATTATTGCAAATCTGCTGCCATTTAAAGTTAGGAATTGAAGAAATGCAGAAACATCTGCTACAAACTGTTTCATCTAAGATTAGATCATTCCTTGTGGGCTTGATTGTAGTCTGAGAATTAGGATGGTTAGAGAGAGATGATTAGGGACAATTCACCCAGTTATAGTATACACACGTCATCTTTCTGCTGCCATAACATGCCATTATAGATTCATATAGATGCCTATAATATACTATAATTTATGGTGTTATAGTCACACCATACATGTACCCCATAAAAGGATTTATTTTATTATTAGAGATTTATGTGAAATCAAAGTACACCATAGCAATTTTCCAACTATTCCTCTATTAGCTAACCTACTCTGTGTATAAACACTTTAGTTATGGAATCTGAAGTCTTTTTTTTTCTGTGTTTAAAAGAGAGTGGAGCATACATATCTGAACAGATCTGCATGTTGTATTCCTGTGAAAAGTGTTATAGAACTTTATCAATCCTTAAGCACCCACAGCTTAAAAACTCACCATCATTAATTTGCTTTGAAGTACCAGCAGGGCAATTCAAGGACAGAAGGACAACCTGCACAACTAACACACTCCAACTTCATAGCAGCTTGCAGATCAGCAGAATTTATAACTTACATTTGAATTGATCTTATGGTTATTAAAAAAATCAGTTCAAGTAGCCATTTCTTTCTGCTTCTCCATTTCTGACTCAGTTTTGGTCAACTAACAAACTGTAGTGGTTCTTTTGGAGGAAAACTAATACTGTTTGCTTCATGTCTGCCCTCAGGGTTGATGACAAAAAGCCCTCAAAGCCAGAACAAAAATTTAGTTTCAACAGTTTTAGCATGCATCTAGCAGAAAAATCCCAGATCTTGCAATACTTTCAAAGAAATTATTATGCTCAAGAAACCTCAGGTATTTCACTGAGCTTAAGCTGAATGTGCAGCATCTACTTAGGAGCAATTATGTAGCCAAGTTCGTATTTCCTTCTACAGGTACTTTTCTAAATGCAATCAGGAAAAAATATCAACAGAGAAAGTTATGGTTTCACAATACTTTAATATTAAATTTGAGTAACTTCTCAAACTGAACTGGAGTAACTACCTTACTTAACTCATCTGAAGCTTTTTTAGTGGAAATACCAGATTGCCTCCCCCCCCCCATTTTTTAATAAATTTTACTTTATTTAGTTACAAATCCACTTGAATATGATAAACCACAAAGAATGGTTTGATATTCTGTAATATCATCATTTAATGTATCTACAAGGGAACTGAATGCTGAGAAATAGACAGTTATTGAGATAGATTTCTTATTTACATCTCTAGAAAACAAAATTCAGAACTTCACACACAATCTGAAATAAGATCCTTACAAATGAAACATGGTATCTGTCTGCTCAGATCCTTAATACTTTATGTTAGGAAAGCAGGGATTTGTGAAAGCAAGTGTTAAAAACATCAAAACCATGCAACTGAATACCTTAAAATGCAGCAGAGCTTCAGAACAAAACAGTAATCACAAACCTCTACTCTATACTACCGAGGGACAAAAACTCAAATAATTTTTACAGCTTCAATTTAGAGGGTTACAAGCTCGAATTTATCTTCAGAATCCAAAATTATTCCCCAGGTTTACGTCAGCTAGTATTCTAACATATCATACAATCACAGAATAGTTTGAGTTGGAAGAGGCCATTAAAGATCATCTAGTTACAACCCCCATCCTCAGTCCATGAGCAGGGATACCTCTGACCAGACCAGGTTTCTCAAAGCCCCCTCAAACCTGGCCTTGAACACTTCCACAGTTGGATATCCACAACTTTTCTGTTCCATTGCCTCATCATCCTCACAGTAAAGAATTTCTTCCTAATATCCAATCTAAACCTACTTTTTTTTTTTCAGTTGAAGACATTTCCCCCTTGTCCTATCACTAAATGCCCTTGTAAAAAGTCCTTCTTCATCTCTCTCAAAGGCCCTCTTTAGATATTGCAAAGTGCTTTAAGATCTCTCCAGAGCCTTCTCTACTCCAGGCTAAACCACCTCAATCCACTCAGCCTGTCTTCATAGGAGGATATAGTGCTCCAGTCCTCTGATCATCATCTTTATTTTTCTCTACATTATCATACAGAAATGCACCTTAGCAGAAGAATCACAGTCCTCAGGATGCTGTTGTTTTGACTGATAAATAAGTGGAAACTTTGCTTTGCATGGGATTTAATATAGCTGAGCACAGCACTAAGTCTAAAGCACTTTCTGCAAAGAAAAAACAACAAGAGCTGACTGTTAAGTGCCACTGTATATTTATGTAGGTGTACAATTTTTAACAGCAATCGATCCTCAAAGTAGAATAAGGAAAGTTAGAGTCTTTTATTCTTCAACGCATTTTGTCATTTCAGCATGTATTTAGAAAACCTTGCAAATTCAGCCACATGGATATATATGGGTGAAAGCTCACTGTAATCTATAAGTGACTCTATTAAATACCTGGTCACAGCCTCTGGTACACATGCATGCATGAAGTGTATGCAATATGTTTATATTGTGAGACTAAACAATATACAAATGACAATGAAGAAGAAAAGCTCTTCAAATATACTCTGATGCATTGTACTACAGAAGAGGTACAGATTTTCAAAATGACATTTATCCATGACATATCATATCATATCATATCATATCGTATCATGTCATATAATTCAATAAACCTCTGAAGTATTAGACTGTATGAATCAATCATGTTGGTTTCCTACAAATCAAATACAACCTTTTTTATGTAGTTAAATATTCTGCTTTGACTCCCCTTCAAGTAATGTGACATGTCCACTAGATTTTATGGAGAAATTCATCTTTGTAGAAAAAAAAGGGTTCTGCAAAATTAAGCCTGCAGTAGAGTTCAAGGAGGACAATACAAATAGTAATGTTCAAGAGGATGTCTAATATCAGTGGTGATTTTTCTGAAATTTGATCACCTGCATTACTGTAACCTATAGGTTAAATCTCCTCCTGCCAAATAGATTTTAACAGTTTTAGTAGATGCTAGTGTGTCCCCAAAGACCTTCATTACTTCTTACTTTTAACTTAACTGAAGGGGTGGAAGACGAACTTACGTCTTGTGGTAAGCGGAAATAGTTAAAAGAGTTAGCGAGAATCGTCTGCAGCAGAAATTAAATGGATACAAAAATGGAGTAATTCAGTGAAATTTTCTGCAATATTTATACACAGAACTACCTTGAATTTTTAAAGTAGAAATAAAAAACAAAATGAAAAAAGTCAAATCAGGCACCCACCTAAAAAACAACATAATTTCCTCTGGGTCTTATAAGTTTAAGAGGAACATGCATGCAGACAGAAAGATACATATTTCAAATACTGCTTCATTCACAATAGTGATTTGCTTTTGCCACTCTTATGATACTTCTTTTACTATATTTGCTGAAAATCTGCTTAAAGATGTTACCAGTCTGTTATTAGAATACATCAATATTGCACCAAATAAAGACATAATCCAAAGCAATAAAAGGATGAGAAAACAAGCACTTTTACACACAACTAAGAGGATTTGAAAGAAAAAGCTATAGCCCTTAGCTCTTGTAACTACCAACAGCAGTTCTGTTCAGCTTTACAACAATTTTTTAACAGAGAAAAAGAGCTTTTACTCAAAGAAAACTAGCATGAAATAGCTTCCCTGAGAACTCAAATGCAGCTGGTGTGTTACATTCCCAGACAGGATGTCCTGTGGGGAAATATGCTACTACAGGGGATTAGGAATAATGTTGTTATGACCCCAGGGAAATAACAGAGGAAAAGCAGATGGTTTCCAAATCCAGACTTCTGAAGTCCAAAAGACCACTCCAAATTCCCTGCTCTGTACCTGTGATAGATCTCAAAAAAGTCTGCCATATAAGTGTCTGAGAGATTCACCAAAAATTTATTCAGGTAAATCCACAGAAGCCATGCCTTCATATGCTTTGGCTCACACTCAAATCAGTAACACTTCATGCATCATAGATCAAACACAAATTTCTTTGTTAGAGGAACTATGGTCATCCCAACAAGCTAATATTATTATCTAGGACCAAAAATAAAACCCTCAAAAAAACTTTCCCAACCCTCCCTCCACTTCCACTGATTATTGTTGATTATCACCAACATTCCAGAGCTTGTAGGAGCTAAAACTGTCCTTTTACAATCATTTCCCATGGGCAGAAGAAAACTATTAGTCTACCCAACTCATGGTATTTATTTTGATATTCTCATCAGACACATATAAATAGAAAACACATCGATTTTCTGTGCTCTGGGGACCACCTGAGGACAGGACTGGGTGGAAGAAGAGAAAAAAGAGAAAAAAATTGTAGCATTTCTGGTCAAATTTAGAGCACAAATATCCAGCATGTTGGTTTAAGAGTAGCTAACACAAGCACCTTTTCTCACTCACAGTATTAAAAGTGCAGATAGGACAACAGAAAATTGTGTTGCTCACTTCTCACTTCCTGCCACTGCTGAGATGGTCTCAGATACAAGATATGAAGCTGTAATGCGTAGTCTAACGTAAAAGAGAAAGGAAGGGGAATGTTGTGTGCTCATTAGTATTAATTATACAAGAAGAAACATCTGGTTTTGCAGTATTAACTGATTAATCCTTTTATTTTAGTTGTGAAGTTTCAGTAAGAGTTTAAGGATAAGACTGAAAGAGTAGGAGACTTATTACAGATACAGCTATATTATATAGTGACAGCAATGAGCAAACTCACAAAACCACAGCAAGCCAGCTTTCCTGTTAAGCAATGCTTCCATGCAAAAAGTCAGTAAAAAACTATAGTTACAAAACAAAATATGCAGATTTTATGGAAAACACACAGTAGGTTTAATAGAATGATTACCTTTATTAATAGCTACTCTGAATAAGAACATACTAAGAATCATGAACTACAAAAAAAATTGCCAAATTCTGTAGTCTGTAAATACAGATAGTGTCAGAGAATGAACTAACAATTTTATTATCATTTTTTGTATTAGAAAAGTTTAAGCAAAATATTATGACCAATCCTTAGCTTCTTCTTTATGTATACGGTGCCAGTTGACTGGCTTACCACAAGTACTGTCTTACACAGAAGGAGTCCATAGAAAGTGCATCTTCTTGACCTGTTTTATTTGTAACGAAGTCATGGGGAGAATTCCAAGTGATTTTCAATACCTTAAAGTTTCTGATTTGCAGGTGGGATAGTGACAATAAGTTAAAATTAAATAAAAGAGCACTCAAAATCTCAGTCATCCTCACCAAAAAATTCACAGTTTGAGGGGTGTTTTTTTTATATTTACATCATTTATATATATCAGATAATACGTACTGATGGCAGTAGATAAAATTCAGTCCCTACATGTTAATCAATACATATTCTGGTCATTCCCCAACAGATGTATTGATGCATTTATATCATTAATAGGCTTCTAAAATCACAGTTATATTTCCAGTATCTTAGAAATTAATCCAAGCAACTCTTATTATGTGGTCATTAAACTCTTCCCATTATAAAGATGGGTTTAAGTCCAGCATTGCAGAGCAGCAATTGCTACACATACTCCCCTTTAGTTTTAAAGTGTGCACTTAAATGACCCAGCTTGCATATCAGCCAAAAGAGTTAGCTAAGAGTTGGGCATAGATGTATGAGAAAATGTGCAAGTCATTCACTTGCAGAAAGCCATGTAATAGGTGCCTGCTACTTTTTGATCTCCTTCTCTACTAGTCACACAATTTATATCTAAGGAGATATTTGAAGTATGTCAGTTTTTCTTGTTGTCTTCATGGTACTGGTTTATGAGGATAAAAATAATTTCCTTTCTGAGGAGTAGCAGGGAGAAAAAACACTGGACATTTCACATTTGTAATTCTGTTTTCACAGTTTCTCAAAGGCTAATATGCAGCCATTGTGCTTTGGAAAGACAGTTTTTATTGGGATTTAATTTTTGAGCCTTGTCCCAGTGGAAAATCTAATTCTCGTAGCTAACACGTGCATGAAAGGATTTTTGCCTTTTAGTCCAAATCATTTGTTTTAGTACATTCTTCTGCTGGCTTTTATATTTTTAACATATATTAAAAGGAATCTATCAGCAGAGAGAGATATTCAGGTGAAGACATGGTAGTTCAATGCAGCATTCACCAGCGAACTCACAGCATCAAGTCACAGCAAGACAGCCACCATGACACTCAGCAGTTGAGGATGCTGTACCATCTTATCTTTTGATGGTAGAGCCTTTTGTTCTATTTTTCTTTAGAAGGATCCAATTCTATTCTTCTCAGACAGCACACAATATCTAATTTCTCCTTTGGCTCCTCTACCTTTCAAATTAACAAGTCCCTGCTTCCCACAGTTTTCCCTATGGTCTCCTTAAGTCTGCCCTGCTGGACTTTAAATATCTTTTAATAATCACCTTAAATTAGTTCAGTCTTTGTTTATGATCGATTTAAGCTCTAAGACTTCATAGATGAATAAAATATTACATAAATAGAGCAGTCTTGTAACAGAGCATCAGCCCTATTTACACTGAATTTTTTTACATGTTCACAGAATTATACCCCTCTCTAGTGCTACTTACATTACAGGAATTCCTTTTGGCTATAAACAGTCTCCATTCTTTTATTATTAGCAGCACAGCAAATGAAGAATATTATTAGCAATAGTAATTGCCTCACAGGATATGTTCCAGCAGATATACTATGCAATGCCATAGAGGACTCTTGTTTATCTCTTTCTACATAGATAGCTGAATTCTCCTATTCCTAATCATTAGCAAACATCATTTATAATACTTGCTTTGATGTAATGTGTTTTAAAATCTTTTGTAGATCTTTTTGATGCTCCTATCACTGTTTCTGAGAGCTGCAGAAACATCATTCAAATGCAGCTTTCAATGGTACAAGCACTGAAGACAGAAGGTTTATGGGGTTTTTTATTTTTTCAGAACTTGGTCTTTGTGGTAAGTAATAGCATAGTTAACTACATGGTTTTCATGCCATTTATATTGAACTTTTCCAGTCATATTTTGTAGACAAAGGGCTTGATCAAAAGGAAGTGAGAGCAATATTCCCACTGACCACAGGCAGAAACAAGAAGGGAAGAGTCTATTTCACAAAAGAGAGCCAAGCTTGACTTCAAAATCCTGTCATAAGATGGGTGGTCAGAATTACTCCAAACGGGCCAGTGTAAATATTTCCTCAGTTTCTTTTCAGATTTTTTTTTCCTCATTGCTAACAAAAAATCACAATCAAAACATAGGAAAAAAAATAGGGGAAAAAATGGTTTTACAAGATATATACTTTACACAGATCAATACTAGAGCTGACATTTGGGACAAATTCTTTCTATAGGCACAGTAGTATTAATCTTTCTTTAGGCTATAGTATTAAACTTCTTCCGTGAAAGAAACATTAGAATTATCCTGACAGAATTTACAAAAGTAGCCCACACATATTCAGTTTGTGTTTCTGTAGTCTTCAGCATCCAGAAATTGTGAGAAGGCCACATACTTTTTATCTTAATCTTCAGTTCTAGAAGTCTTCAAATTACCTCAAATTCAAATTGAAGAAATATAAAACACTTGCATCCAAATAATTTTGCCTAGGACTAACTAAAATATTTTTGGATAAAAATTTTTTTGTCTAGAACAAACTTTGGATTAGACTATGTTCTCAGCATTGTCTTAGAGTATTACTGTTTATTTACAATGAGATTATTTTAAACGAGAAGTTAAAGTTCTCTCCATTTCCCTCATGCCTATAAATAGAAAAGAATAGTTTAATTTATTAAAGTATATAATAAGCCTTTGATGTTTTTTCAGGAGAAGCAAGACAAACTGCAAAAAAAAAAAAAATCCCTTAGTGGTCATAAGCTAATTCAGTAACACAATACAACACATACTTAATTCCTTTAAGGTCGTGCCTGTTGTGTCATTCTACTTGTCACCGGTCCTTTTAACAACACTACAACACTTCTCCAGAGATGAAAGTCAATTATGTAAGTGGGTGTTTGTTCTAAAAATACACCCACAATTAAAAGTCTCAGTGTGTATGTATACCTTTACTCAGAAGTTTTACTGCGGGGAATGCAAACCCTCAAAATGAGGGCACAGAAGATGCTGAAATTTAACTCATTTATAGGCACCTCAAGAAAAAAAATTCATTAGCACAGAAGATTTAAACAAAGTATAGGTTATTAAAAAATATAAGCACTTGCAAGCATTGCTGGCTGAAGTTCTTAACTTTTAGGGCAGCACTCTCTGACTTTGCTATCAGTGATTAAAATTTCCTAGAACTGTCAGAGAGATGGTTCATGTGTTTTAAGAAAGTGCTTACATTAAGAAATGTATTTTAGCGTCCTTTTCATTACTGCTGAAAAGAATTCCTGCAAACCATGAACAGCAAAAGTTTGATATGGTGGTTGAGATTATTTTGAAGTCAGGTGCTAGTAGTTCACAGTCCCACTTTGGAGTGTTGGACTAGTTGACCTTCGTGATCCTATGAATATGTGAATTAATGACTAAATTCAACCTTAAATGCTCAAACTTTCTTTTAGAGACAAGTTTAGTTATAATTGTATATGCAAGGAATTTCTGAAGGAAAACAACCTGGAAATCTCTTTCTCTAAACAACAGCCTTTTTATTATTCTCAGTTTTGCCCTTTCTTCTCTTTAAAAATGGAATTCAATGAGCTGGAGCGAAATTGGTCCACAGAGCCTACAAGAGGTTTTGCCACTTGTAGACCCTAGAAGGAGAGTTCTCAAGCAAATGCAGTTGTCTATCCAGGACTACTTCTGAAATTGTAGAAAGCATTAATACAGTGTGCTTTTCCCAAGCCAACCTTAGTCTTATCTTTCCTCTTCCCCTCCCCCATTTTTATATTGCTACCTTCTTCTCAGCAACAAAACTTTCATCACTTTTTGGTAAAAGTAATTTTTCCAAATGACTGAAATTCAACTTTCTCCCTTCCAAATAAAGGATTTCCTAGAAAGTTTAGGTACTGTTAACTTCAGTGAAAGTAAGGGTCTTTTAACAATGGTTGTGGCCCACTATATAGTTGTAAAATATGATTACATCTCAGAATTAAGATTCAGTAATTTCTAAAGAAAAGTTAAGTGTTGCTTTCTCTAGACTAAGAATATGTAATTTATTTTTTTTTTAATCCATCAGGCTTTATATCTTCAAGTCACATAATTCTCTGACTTCATCTCTTCAGTTTAAACATTGTCAAGTTCAAAACATGCATGCAGATGTCAGGCTCTGAACAAAAGCTGAATAGAAATTAGACTGCAAACACTGGAATGGGGTTTTCCATTCTTCTGAAAGCAGGAAGGGAAGGAAATAATTCTGTATCTGGGATCACGCTATTATAAAAATACCTGCTTTTACTTTCCACTGTACAATGTACTTTGTTTACAAGTTTTTGAAGTTTTGATCACATCATCAAGGTATTTGTACCAAGACATCTCTGTGAGAATTCAAAACTTGTACCTTTTCCTATCAGTCTAGGAAATACATATGCCGCACAGATTAAGTATGACCATTTTGTTAAATTTTAGAGAAGAAATAGCATATGGCCAACATATGGGGGTTTAAATTAATATTTTGTGCATGTGTGTGCATGTGTGTGTGTGTAATGGTACCTTTCTTCCCTTTTCCATGTTGTGTTTTAAATCCTTCAACTGTTGTAGCAGTGGTTTTGATGGCAACATCCATCACGAGTTACACCACAATGTAAGCTAGAGAGACCCAAGGCTCAAATCAACTGCTTTCTGATGATTTCAAAAACCTACTTAACACCTTGCAAACTAAAAATTGAAATTTCATTGATCCTAAAATGGTCCTTCATTGTATTTTGGACATTTTCATTAACAATCCAGGAGTCCTAAGTGTCTGAGACTGATGCGATTCCACAGATGTAAATTACTGCTTGAACAGAAAAGAATTTACTTCTAAGCATTGCAAAAACCTGATTTTCTGCATGTCATCTGCAATTAATGTAACTGAATGAATAGGACAAAAACTTCTTTGTGAAAACACCTAGGATGAATAACTAGATTTTACATCTTTCATTTTTTATCTAAACAACTACAAGTACTGCTGAAGGCAGGCAGAACAAGTTACTTCAATCTATTGACATGTAGTCAGATAGACCAGAAGCACAAAAAAGTTTAAAAGAATTTTCCATTTTCAATTCCCATTAGTAGATTCTTTTAAGAAAATATGATAGTGGTAAATATTTAAATAAAGAGAGATTCGCTATCCTTCTTTTCTCTTACTCACACATAAATATCCATCACACTGCAAGGAAGCAACTGTTCACAACTAAATACAAACTGGACAAACTCATTTGATTTCTGAGAACTAGAAGGAAATGAGAACTAAATTTTTATCTTGTGTCACTGAAGAAGCATTTTTTAGATAGAATTAAATAATTAACATTTACTCTGCAGAAAAGACTCACAGATGGTCCAAGTCTGAAAACAAGAGAATTTTACCAGTGGAAATGGTGGTTTGCACCTCAGTGATTTGAAGTTGACACTTCAGTTGTCTCATTTATGAGCAAGGATTTCAACTCTAGACCTGAAACTTTGCACCTATTCAAGCAGCAATGACTAAAACATGGAAGAAAAAGAGAGGTCCAAGGAAGTACACTTGTGATCTAGTGAGAGGGTCAGCTACTGACTCAGTTTGGAGGCAGTTTTATCTGGTTTCATGGGTGAAGGCCAGGATGGCCATCCACAAAAAAATGAGCTACCTCAGGAATTACCTGATCATTATTATCATTCAAGAAAACTCAGATTAGAGCTATGACCCAGACAGACATTTTGTATTAGAAGTAGTTCTTGTGGTTCTAGAGGACAACCCCTAAGAATCATTCATCTTGTACATGAATGATCCTGTTCAGACCCTCAGGACAGATATTTCCTGTATTGCAGTAAAACAAGCAGAGTGTCAAAGTCTCAGAAATTACCATATTTCTCTCCCCTCCTGTACTGTCCTCCCCCCCTTCCTCCCCCCTGCCCCCAATTTCTTTACTTAATCCTTCCAAAGTAAGCAAAATAAATGTCTGACAGAACCTTTTCCCTGGCAGGTACACACACAGATACCCAAGCAGAAACTTCAAAGTACATGATTGCTGGCAGTTCCTTCATCAGTGACCTTGGTAATTTCTTGACTTTAGTAAAGAGGACTTGTGCTTACAGCTTACTAGAGAACAGTCATCCTGTTTCATGGGAACTGAAAATACAGGTGTCGTGGTTTAATCCAGGAGGTAGCTAAACACCACACAGATGCTTGCTCACTCACTGCCTCCTGCCAGTGAGATGTGGGAGGGAATTGGGAAAAAAAAAAAAAAGTTAAATTTGTGGGTTGAGATAATGACAGTTTAATAGGATAGAAATGGAAGAGAAAACAACAACCATAACAGCAACAATTTGAAAAATTAGTTAGAATATACTAAACAACTGATGCACAATGCAGTTGCTCGTCATCCACCAAGCAGTATCCAGGCAATTCTCGAGCAGTGTCCCCCAGCCAGCTTTCCTCCTAGTTTATATACTGAACATGGTGCCATGTTCAGTATATATGGAATATGGAATATCTCTCTGGTCAGCTGGGGTCAGCTGTCCTGGTTGTGTCCCCTCACAGTTTCTTGTGCACCTCCAGCTTCCTCACTGGTGGGGTGTGGTGAGAAGCAAAGAAGGCCTAAATGCTGTATAAACACTGCTTAGCAGCAAACAAAACATCAGTGTGTTATCAACATTACTCTCATCCCAAATCCAAAATGCAGCACTGTACCAGCTACTAGGAAGAAAATTAACTCTATCTCAGATGAAACCAAGAGAATAGGACAACAGAGTATTTATGTAAACTCTGCTGTAATTTGGCATCTCTGTTGAGCACCCTAATTCCTGAGTTGAAATAGGTTTGTCTCCAATCAGTTTGAATCAGGCACAAAACATGAACCTCTCAAAATTCAGACAAGTGCTTTACTGATCAGCTACAGAAAAAAAATAAATCTGAATGTCATGATATATTGAAAACGCCTCAATTAACTCATAATTAATACCAACATTTGGTGTATTTTATTTTTTCCTTTCTGTAGATACAGTATCCTAGAAATTTCTCCCTCATTTATATGTTTGCATTGGATGTGGCAATGAAGCATAAACTGGTGGTATCACATCTATTTCCATAGCAACACTCCAATTTCCCAAGCACTGTCATGGCTCTACCCTTACTGAAAGCTGAAATAAAAGCAAGACTGAGGGAATGTTTGTCCAGCATTCAAACATGGAGCTAGTTTCAAGTATCCTCTTAAAGTGGATCAAACTCTCTATCTGCAGCTAGAATACTAGCACAAATACTTTCAAAAAACCAACAACCAATAAAACAAGTGTTTGTTTGGGATTTTTTAAAATAAATATTAAGATTGAAGTTCTTTAGATAGTTTCAGTAAATCTCAAACAGTGAATGGATGACTACTTGAATATAGACGCTTGATTTTAATGTTCATTCCCATTCTTTATATAATTTGTATCACAATACAGATTATCTAAATAAAGGATGTGCTCTTCACATGCTTTACTGAATCAGTACTCAATATAAAGCCCTTAGAGGATACAAGAATACAATGTATACTAGGTTTTAAATCTGAAGTCGATTTAAAATATCTTTGCCTACTGCTGACATTCTTTATTTACTAAACAACACTAATAGTAAATTGAAATTCACAACAGCATAGTTTTCATTATTAGTTAACAAACAAGAAAGCTCTGGAAGAAAGCTACCACATTAGTAACAAGATCATAATTGATGATGATAAAACAAACAAAAAAGTACTTAATATAGTCTTTTTTTAGGAAGAAATCTGAACTCTGATGAAATTTTAAACCACATTTTTTAAAGGAGTGCCCCATAGAGTATATCTCTCAGAAGAGATCTTAATGCTGACAAAAAAATCATTTGACTACAAATTGTTATGCCTTCAATACAGCCAAGTCAATTAATCGCTCTGCTCCTATCAGAGCATTTCAAATATATTGTACATTGACAAGCTGCCTACACAATAGCAGCCTTGTGATAGAAAGTAAAAAGCAAAAGGAGGAAAAATTAATAGCACATCGAACACATGTTTTGTCTTCCACAGAGTCTCCTCTGTCTTTTAAAGAACTGCTCTGAATCAAACCTCCATACTTTGCTTTTTCCCCACTCACATCTTTACAACTCCAGCCCACCCCCATGCTCCAAGAGCCAGCATCAGTTTTTTGTCAAATCCTGTAACCCTTTCAGAGATTCACAACAAAAATGTCAACTCTTGATAGACTTTTACCAGAACAAAACGCTTCTAATGGCACCTAGCCAGCTCATCTTAAACAAACAGCCATCCCACACCTAAAGGATTTAATACACTTCTGTGACTAAAGGAAAACCCTGCATTACAAGATGGGTCCCACCCCATCTTCTCAGCCTCTTATTTCTTCCAATTTCATTGCAGCATGAAGTCATTCAATCCCATTACTTTTGTTCTCATTGCACTCAGTCCCATATTTCAGGTGTGCATTTAAGGTCCAAATTTTATCAGCTCACTTCATTTCCAATGCACTTCCTGTCTAGGAAAGCAATGAGCCAGTTTCTCACTTTCTTGCTTTAAATACCTAAGAGTTCAGAACTTCCCTCATATCAGACTGCCCAACTCACCAAAGCAGTCTTTATTAACATACATTGCACAGTGAAATATCTAAAAAGTGCAAGTATTTACCAAAGAGATAACAGCAATACTGTTAAAGGAATAATGTTTTCTACCATTTGGCTGTAAATCCATAATCTTTAACTTTTTTGTTTTCTGTCTCACTTTTTCAACACAGTATCATTTCTGCTTTTTACTTGCTTGTTTTTAGAAAAGTGCCTTCAACGCAAGGGGACCTAGTTGATGTGAGGTAACTTAGGAGAATGAAAGAGAAGAATAATAGTTCATTTCTCCCTCACTTAGGTCTCTGTACAGAGGATTTACTGAAATAACCTCACTAATGTGAGATTTCTCTTTAGTAATTTCTATACCAGCTGAAAGACTCAAGGTTAGGAAAATGTGCCTCACTTC
Organism: Manacus vitellinus; assembly: GCF_001715985.3. Taxonomy (NCBI): domain Eukaryota; kingdom Metazoa; phylum Chordata; class Aves; order Passeriformes; family Pipridae; genus Manacus; species Manacus vitellinus. The sequence goes on along the minus strand of NW_021939396.1, from coordinate 55,988,380 downwards.
CTTAATGTATTTTAAGAAAAACATTGCAAAAACTGCTCAGCCAAATAGCCTTCTTATAAAAGAGTTTACACAGTAGCCAAGAAGAAGAGGGATGAAATTTTCTTTTCATACTGATACAGAGCCCATAGCACATGACACTCCCTCCATCACAAAAATGCCTCCATGTAAACCAGTGGATGCACAAGGCTGAAGATTTACCTGCCATGCTCCATATCTACCATTTTGTGATTGCCCACTTTTCTCATGAGACTGTAAACCAATTCTTCCTGGCCCTTTTTTCCTTTGCTTTATGGAGTGGAATTGCATTTGTTCTACCTTTCATTTAATCGTTCTTATCTGTTGAACACATAGGGCAAGGCATGCTTGCTTTTACTGTTTCATAGAATTGTTGCTGCTATAGCATTAGATTTTACTTTCTAGTTTAGACATGCATCATTGGGAACTATAAATATAAGAAACAGCAGTAAATTCTTCACACAAGTAGTTTGGGTTTTGCCTCAAAACTATACAAAGATTCAAATATTTCAGTTGCTACAAATGCAATTGTAAATATTTATTTATTTTTTATTTTTTGTTTTAGTCTAAGAAAGAGGCCCACGATCTAACAGCTGCGGTGACCCAACAGCCTGACAAGGAAGTCAGTATTAGACTGTAAGAGCAAGGTAATAACTTTATGCAAAAGGATTCTCACTGTTCATTTTTCTAAAGAGTAAAATCATTAAAAGTACAGCATAATGCTCTGTAATTATAATCTAAGTCATTTCCCCTGTTAAAAATACATTGTAATTGCTTTAAGTGAAAACACATCATTATAATTTCCCTTGAAAGGGGAACTAATAAATAGATTAGTAAAATCCTACAGTCAGTACATTAAATCATGTTTGTTCATTCAGCTGAGACTGGAACATGTAAAGTACATCTTCTTATGGAAGGACACAATTAGGGAGAATGGCTGGCTCATGGGATTAGTCAAGGGATTTTGAGTTTACCACATCTAGTTTGGTGGTGTGAATCCTCCCCAGCTTGGTGTTGACTGAAGCTTACTACCATCTGCTGCCTGTTCAGTGTCCTACCTAAAATAAATTGGTTGTCTTTGCCCAGTTCCAAGCTCACAGGTGTCCAGTATTACAACAACTGATAGTAATCAGCATATCATTAAGCAATGTCAGCAAAGATCCAGAAGATTTAAAGAGTACAACAAAGATATTTATGTAATTTGGTATGAGCAGCCTACAGAAGCCACACTTCGAGAAGACAGGATGGTGGAATTGGTATTATCTCTCCCCTTACTGTGCTTCTACCAAATCACTGAATATGGATGATTACGTCCTTGCATAAGACTTTAAATCTCTAATTTCACTAGATCTTGAACCCCCAAGCAAGTAAAATGGCAATACCATTTTTTAACTCTGAAAGCTTACATTTCCTCGTCTTAAAGGAGGATTTTAATAGTTAAAATATAGTTACTATAATTAGCATGGCTGTACTCAGAGTCTGAGAGAACCCTTTTGGTGTGTACAATGAATTATTACTGTTGCTATGACCCCTAGAGCAGCTGTGCAGGCAACCACTGTAACCAGGAAGAGAGTAACGAAGAGAGTAACAAAAGGAGTTACGAATTAAATTATCCAGGTCTCTCATTATTAACCTTTGGGTGAACAGGCCTGCTTCTTTGGTCATCTCAGTTATCTTGGATATAGCTTTGCTTTGTGAAATAAGCACTAACTCATGTAAAGAGCAAACTAACAAAGTGACAGAATAATTACCTCATAAAAGCACTGTGTTAATATTGTATCTGAATTACAGTAACATTAAGTATGAAATTAAAAGGATAATGAGTATTTGCCATGTACTTCACTTTCTATGAGTCCCATGTTAGGTGCTGTAAAGCTTTTCAGGAAATCTGATCTAGTGAAAGCAACTGTATTTTAATATTTGTTTAAGTTACAGAGAAGATGAAATATGGAGTTTTTTAAACTTACAAAAAGACAGTTTTGAAGTAAATAACTGGAAATCTCTCACTTTCCAAACATACAGATATAGAATTAATTCCCAGTGGTGATGAGTTGCTTCTGCCTCATTTAAGTTGTATTTTGGGCTGATACCATTTTCTCCATAGGCTAGAATCTGACATTGCCCATTATGTGACTCCCATGAAAACATGTATCCATAGGTGAAACTAAACTTTGCATCATGGGGTATGAATTTTGAAAGGAAGTCTAGGAAAGGAAAAAAAAATTAAATATTTCCACTTCTAATAAAGACAAAATAAAATATTTAAGTTCAAATTGTTAATCAAAAACATCAATTTACATTCTTTAATTTCTGATATAAGAGTTGTATTTCTTTAAAAGTAATATTTGAAGAAACCTCCCATCTGGTCTCTAATTGTTGTATCTTTCAGTTCCATAAATGTCTCATTGTAGGCACTTAATTCCAGTGGTCTTCTATAAAGGCAACACAAACAAAATCAGCCGGATTTGAAACTTCTTTTTTTTTTTTTATTTCAAATACTAAATTTGAAGCTTTTCTTGAGTTTTCATATAGTTTTTAAACATCAGTAGTTTTCCTTTGGTCTCTTGCATAAGGATGTCCTTTTTTTTTTTTCTGTATGATCTGCATTCAAATCAATGGAAAACCTGCCATTTACTCGAGAAGAACACGATCAAGACATTACTGTTGGTAGGCATAGATATACTGAAGCCCTCTAAGAAAGGTTGACCCTCTAAGAATTTTAGTCCACAGAGCTTGTGAATTTGCTTTCCTAAAGAAAAGGAAAGGAAAGACAAACTTCATTTGTCTGAAGCATTAACGGGAATCACCTTTTTCTTCAGATCCATGTTCCTCCTTGGATGATAAATGACAACTATTAAGATTCTCCTTTATCACGACACAAACCACATATCTCTTCACTGAAATCTGAAAAATGCAGATTTTTCAGGACAGGACAAAGAACCACTGTGCCAAGTTTTGTGAGAGTCCAGTCCAGAAACTGGCACAGGTTTCCTACGTATATTGTACATGTAATAAACCCCACACATAATAATAATAAAAAAAGTACACAGTAAAATACAGCAAACCAACTGCTGATTTACTGAATCTGAAATGATTTATTCTGTCCTATGAAGCTTAGGTACAGATGAAACAAAAATACTGAGTATCTATTCACAGTAGATGAGCTTTATAGAAGAATACACAGAATTTATAATTTACTGATAATATTTTTTAAAGAAACAGCAAATTAAAGATAACATAAAGGAAAAACAACTATGTAAATTGCAGAGGTTTTTAGCTAAGTATCTAATTAGTCAAAATGAAAAGCAGAGATGGCAACCTGATTGCTCTAGCAGTTTGATTTGCTCTGATCTGCAGTAGCTTCTGCATATTTCACGTCACCTTTACAGCAGAAAGGTTATCTCATAAAACAGCACTCTGTGCTCACAGACACTCTTTCTCCTGCTATAACTGCATACAGGGCTTCCCCTGTGTATTTTTTTGCTTCCCTTTGACACGATTGAGGTTAGTAACATATTAAAGATCAAATTAATAACATTGAAGAGTTTCAATACCTGAAAAAGTACCTGTATTTCCTACTTCCCTTCAGACAATGGAAATTGGGTAGCTATACAGAAAGTCCCTGTCGATGCCATCACTCAGTCCATCTAGCCACCTCATCTTTCTGATATACATATATTTGCATACAGAATCTCTTGACAGACATAACCAGGCTCCATTTACCTTCAGTGAGACTGACTGCAAAAAGCAGCTATAGCTGTATAAATATCTGCTGATTCAAGCATTCACCTAAAATGCAAGAAAATGTCATGGCTGAAATAGTTCATGTTTCAACCTGCTGTAACTGTAGGGCAGAATCCAGCTCTGTGCAGAAAGCTGACAGTTCATTCTGTTAAACAAGACTCTTCAGTCTCACTTTGACAAGCTATTTGGGATATAAGTGTTTGCACAGACTTTTGTTACAGCTCTTCGCAGGACAGAATTTCACTCTTGGTCTGAAGAACTGTATACATTTGTTCAAAATTATTTATGCTTAACACGCTTTGTAGTCTTTGTAGCCCAGTATTTACATCCTTCTTAAAAAAAAAAAAGGTGAAAGATAACTCATTTATACTTCTAACAAAATTGTGCATAACTCAATGAGAGGTTCTATTTGCTGAATATTATATTACTGTGCTGGTTTTGACTGGGATATAGTTAATTTTCTTCACAATGGCTAGTATGGGGTTGTGTTTGGGATTTGTGCTGCAAACAGAGCTCACAACAAAGGGATGTTTTCCATACTGCTGAGCAGTGTTTACACAGGCCTATTAAGGCCTTTTCTGCTTCTCACACCACACCACCAACAAGGAGGCAGGGGGTGCACATGGAGTGGGGAGCGGACACACAGCCACGACAGCTGACCCCAACTGACCAAAGGGACATTCCACACCGTATGGTGCCACGCTCAACATACAGAGCTGGGGAAAGAAGGAGGCAGGGGGGCCATTTGGAGTGATGGCGTTTGTCTTCCCAAGTCACCAATATGCGTCACAGGGCCCTGCTTTCCTGGAGATGGCTGAACACCTGCCTGCCCATGGGAAGTGGTGAATGAATTCCTTGTTCTGGTTTGCTTGTGCGTATGGTTTTTCCTTTGCCTTTTAAAGTGTCTCTATCTCAACCTATGAGTTTCCTTCCTTTTACCCTTCTGATTCTCTTCCTCATCCCACTGTGGGGAGTGTGCAAACAGTTGTGTGTGGCTTAGTTGCTGACTGGTGCTAAACCGGGACAATTATAAATTGAATTCCATCAGGGAAGATTTAATTACATATTTTCTTAAAGTTTAATTATACTGTCAAGATGGAATTTAAGTGTTATAATTAAGATAGAGTGCATTCATGATTAAGAAAACACAAATTATTTAGTAGTTGGCAAATATCCGAATATTGCTATTAACTAGGTACTTTTAAATAAAGATTGAAAGGAAAAAAACTTAAGTCTATGATATGACAGCATGGCACAGTGGATTTGACTAACATCTTCAAACAGACTTATTCTCAAAATGCTGATGATAAAACAGTTTATAAAAAATTTAAAATCAAATACTTTTAATACAGAATTTTAAATTGCATCCCATTCTAACATATTTTTACCTGGATTTTGGCCTGTATCAGAATTCTAGAAAAATTACAAAGAAATCACAAAAGCTGCATGAGAGGCAGGTTTTATTAATGCCAATTATGATAAAATTAAAATAAAAGTGTATAGAGAAATTATGAAGAATTTTCATAATCAAAGCTAATTAGTTTTTTTATAAATAAACTTAGTGTTAATATTTTGACAGCTCTGAATATCAACCAGGCATATCCATCCTAAGCTGTAAGGAAAATGTGTGTGATTCAATGTAAGTAGGTTGGAATAGGTGTCTCTTTCTTTTTTTAAGCAATTGAGTTTGGCTTGTGCAAAATAGTTTTCAAATAGAAAAATTACATTCTACATTCTAAGAGGCCACTGGCTTGCTGTTTGCTTTGTGATTAAATGGCACAGGCACCTCTATAATGAGGTAGTCTATCAAAGTCTTCTACCTGGTTGTTTACACTCCATGAGGCTGTATGAATGAAGGATTTTAAAGTTTTCATTAAGTCCTTGCCTGCTGTGCATGCACAAATACAAAGCCAATTATTTTAAAGGTACGCAGGATTTTACTCTTTTTATCTTTCTTGAGAGCATGATTTCTGCTGCTTATGCTTCACTGAACAATACAAATAGGGACAAAATTCCTGTCTTTAGAGCAGTCTGTTGCAATTACTCTATTTACATATAAAATATATTCTAATATGTAGGCATCAGAGCCTTAATTTGAATTTTGAATTGCAAAAGCAAATTCAGAAGGGCAGGAAATTTTTAATAGATTTTATATAACAATAATTAGCTGACTGAATATGTACATTTCTGTATAGCATTTCTCTTATCTAAATAATTTCGGTTTGGGGTGAAAAAATTTTACATTTTTTTATTTGAAGAATAGAGTACACAACTGACCAATATATAAACACCTATTTTTGGCACCATCTCCCTGGTATCTTATTCTATTATTGTTTCCTCTATCTGTAGAATGGCTTTCTATCTTCTTTTTGCTATTCCAGACCCTGATCATGCAAACACTTCCACAAAGACAAATTCATTCTTTGAGGATTTGAATTAAGAAAACTGTTGCAATATTTACTGAACTAATTTCTGAGCTGACAAGGAAGAAATGTCCTGAATTCCAAGAGTGAAAAGCCAAGTGACTCATTCCTCCATATTTTCTTCAGGTGAGGTTATCCACTCTGCATCTCAAGTCCTCAACAACGTTCAATGTACGTCTATTTTCAGTAGTGACATCAAGGACTTTTTTATTTTTAAATTGTTTCAGCTTTTAACTCTAGCTAATTTACTATGGACCAAGCATGACTTTCAATAGTAAATTTGGATGCTCCAAAAGCTGGGAGGCTAAATTTAAACACTGAGTTTTGAAAGAACAGCTTAATGAAAGTAAGTTAATACATCATCAGAAACTACATACATGTATCACCACTGAAATTTTTAAAATAATTTTTAGCAATATTGCTATTGTTTAACAGAAACGAACTTCCTCTCAATCACTTACATCTCTTACAGAATATTAGTTCATTATATACTCATTTAGAGAAAATATGAATATCTATCTATATAACCCATAGATTTATGGTTACAATCTTTACCTGAGACACTGATTTTGCATTAATTTCTCATGCAACAGATAAAGATCTTTCAGTTAGGAGGGCACAAAATTTATACTGAACACATATTTAGTTCCTTGATCTTAGAGGATGAAGTAGCAACCAAATTTTTTAAAAAAGAATAGAAAGATTTATCTGAAATGTAAAGTTTTATGTTCTGCAATTTTTTTCCAGTTCAAATTGAGATAAGAAGTTTGAACTTCGATATAGGAATATAGCTCACGTCATTAATGCATTTTAATGTCCCTCTAATGAAGTTGTATTTCAGAAGAAATGGTGCACGACGAGAAAGCATATACTGATACTACACAGTATGACACAGGCAGAGGATAACATATAAGCTAAAATATGAGGGCAATTTATCTAAGTATAATTGTCCGTATTAAACAAATTTTTAATACATATTTGGGTTTCCAAAAGACTTTTGATGCTGGCTATTAAGGAAACAGGGCAGCCCTGATGTAAGGAATATCATAGAATGGATAAAGAGCTGAGTAAAAGATGGGAAACAGGGGTGGGAGCACACATTCAGTCCTTGTGATGGAGAAGGGTCAGCAGAAAGGCTCTGTTGAGAGCCCTCACTGGGTTCAGTACTGCTCATCACATCCCCTTAGGCCTCAGAAGATGGCAAGCAGTGAGGCGAATTAGTGATGATATGCTGGGAAGAGAGTAGGCTGTGAGAATGCACACCAAGCACTTCTCAGCAACCAGGCACTAGTATGTCAGTAATACTGGGCATGTTTCAATGCCAATAATATGCCAGATTTCAGCATGGAAACACATCATTTAACACAAGTCATCTATTTTAGGAAGAGAGGGGCTTTAAGCCTCAGCATCAGTATAGAGAGTTCCCTAAAAACATCTGTTCAGTGCTCAGAAGGGCAAATCAAGTGCTAAGGATGATCACAAAAGCAAGAGAGAAAAATGGAGACCATTTCTGTGCCACTAAGATGACGGTTCACCCACACTTGAGCTTATCTCATCTTCCATTCTTCTCCAAGAGGGAAAATAGGAAGGGTCAGAGAAGAACCAGGAGCTATCACAAAGGTATGAAACAGCTCCTGTCAGAGGAGCAACAAGGCCTCTTCAGCCTTGAGAAGGGATGGTGTGGCCAAAAAGAGTAGGAGAATAAAGTCCAGATCTCCAAGATCGAAAAGCAATATAGTGTAAGAGAGCTGGGGGAAAACTATTAACCAACTCTTCCAATAGGGGAACTGAGGGTAGGAAACGAAGACAGCAAGAGTCAGATTCAAACCAGCCACAGTAGGTGTTTATTTGGCAGTGGGTAGGAAGCCATAGATATATTTTTGCCAAAGAGTATTACAGATGCAAATGTAGCAGTGGATTCAAGGGAAGGCTGGACAGGCACTGGAGGAGGGATCTGTTAAAAATTACCAAGCAGAGAAAGTATGGAAGACTTAGGAAAGCTCATGGGTGAGAAACCACTGGAGGTTGGGATTCCAGTTGTGAAAAGCATATAAATTTTTGTTGCTTTTACTGTTCACTGCACATCAGCTAATGGGCACTGACAGAGAAAAATGCCTGAGCTAGATGCACTTTTTATTCTTATGAGCCATAATGTACTTTATATTTATAAACTGGGTCAATGCCCAAGCAGTGACTTTTCTGCTCTTGGTGAAAGTCTTGAAGGGACATTAAAACAAACTGAAAACTTCAGGCTTTGTGTTTGCTCAAGATTTGTAACATAAATCCTGACAAAAATGGTGGCTGAGTTTTCTGTCAATGACCATTCAAAAGTAACAACATCCCATTTTCTGCAGTCATTTTTCTTTTCTTCAAATGCCTTCTCGTGCTAAATGTTACCTTTTGCAAAATTTGACAAGACTGAAGGCAATGACATCGAAGAGACAGAATGCAAACATACAGAAGTATATTTCTACACTGACCAGCCTGCCTTCTTAAAGTTGCTGAGGAGCACCGTTGCACATATTGTGCTTTCTCAACTGAAAGTCAGTTACAACCCTTTAGGACTTTCCTGTAGGTAAATGACTTTTTTTATAAATTTTTCTGACTTCAAAAATTAAAATATCCTTTCTGACACTGCCTTGTCTTTACAAATCTATTCAGACATCTTTTAGAAACAAGCTGGAAGGCACAGCACATAAAAGGTAACATAACAAACAAAAAAATTCTGTAAGCCTCTCAGTCCTAAAACAATGAAACTGATCATAAAGTACTAAAATACAGTGACTAAAAGACTTTTACTAAACAAGATGGAGAAACATCAGAGAATTCTTTGGAATGCTTGATCCTATGGAATTACTGGACATGGGCAAGATGAGCCCTCACGGCCCATTCCAGTTTCCAAAATGCAACAACTCTATGGACAGAACCATACCATTTCCTTGCTTAAAACTAAGCAAGAGCAAAATATAGGAACTACTCTTTCCCATTCTTGTATTTGCTTATGTAGACTTTGGCATATCTATGATACAGGAGATCCATGTCTGGATCTTCAAATAAATGTTTTCTTTAGGATATTATAAAGGAAAAGCTGGCTATAGACTATTTTTTTAAAAGAAAATGCTGATTTTCATTTTAAAAGGATAAGTGTTTTCTCCAACTAGAAATTATTAAGCTATGTTTCTGAATAACCCCTCAACTGAGAAAGAAAGAGTATCCTTATGCTACAATTTTGTATTCTGAGCTCTTATGACTACTCCTGAGCCAGTATTATTTTAGAACCCAGTCTGAGCCATCTAAGCCCCTCAAAGGAAAGCCAATGAAACTAACTCTAAAATTTGGCATTTCACTGCAGAAGCCAGAGCTGAAATGCTATTTTTTCATTGTTTAGAATAATTCCCAACGTAGCCTTTAAAAACATGCTACAGTAATAGTTTTTACATTAATCTACAAACTCAAGTGTATACAAATACGTAGTGCTGAATTGCTGCAATCTGATGCAAGGCACATTTGAAAATCTCCTATTAAACCAGAAGAAGAAAAATAGCGGTAAGTGCTTATTGGAAACATAAAAGAAATATCAAAGGAAAAGGGGAAAAGTAAAAATGGATCGATGGGATATTTTTTATAGGAAAACAAAGCAAATAATCTGATTCTCATTTTTGCTGTTGTCACTGTATTGTAAATGTTACTATGGTGCATTAAAAATCTTTAGCCTGCTGTGTCTGCTCTTGCAGACTATACCACTTAAATTTAAAAACCCTCAAAAATTGGCATCTATGATTCTGCCAGATAAAATATTAAACCTTTGCATTCTCTATTTTTGTTCCAGCCGGGAGTATTGTTCGTAAAACTTTGCTATACCCACTGTAATCATGGTGAACATGTAGAACGTCTTCCATGAAACAAAAACCCAGGACATATTTGATTTGGTGAGGAGACAGGAAAAGGTGTGCAGTAGCCAGCATACACTAGCATAGTTTTTTCTATAATTATTACTATAGATTCTTCTCCCTTTGTTAAAGAAGTGTCATTAAAAATGTGATTCTGAATGTAAGCTTCTATGACGTTCTTGCACATCAACTTGTCAACTTCTGCATGAAGGATATTGTAAATTTCTTTTATTTCTGGTTTGCGGTTTGTTTGCTCTGGTTTTATTAACAGATGGCAAACAATTCCTATGGGTCAATTTTGTGCAGGAATTTCTATAAAATTATGTTCCAAGAAATTTGGCACAATATTACTTCAATTGTGAAATTGGAAAAAGTCAATTAGCTCAGGGTTTCACAAGCTTAACGTTGGCAGAAGTCCATAGCACTAAATCAGCAGCATCAGCAAAACTGCAGTTTGTGAATTGATTGAGAAAGTTCTCATTACTAACAGCTAAAGTTAAGGACAAGCATGAGTGACCAGTCACAACTTTCTATTGACCATATCAACCTGAAAAATATTGGTAATAACACATAAAATAAAACAATTGTGAGATGATAGCTCATTATGAAAACAGCACTTCATTGTTGTTCCTGTATTTAATGGAGAAAAGTGGTATTCATCCATTGATTATGTATACAAAATACTTTTACCCAGAACAGAATCCTATAAATGCTTGAAACCTCTTTCTGATGATATGAAGGTGACAAAAAACAGATCAAAAGATCAAAAGCTTTTTAAAAAAATTACAAAAAAAAATTGGATCATCTTACTAATTTTCATGGATATTTGTCCAACTTCACTTATAAAGTGCAAACCCATATATATTTTATATTATAACTGATGTAGATTATTTAAACAATGATAGTGCTGACAACGTAAAAGTAGAGGCTAGAAATTAGACTACCTTAAAGTTCTGGGGAAAATGACAAAAAAAAAAGTGCATCTTCTTAAAATACAAATTGCCAACAATTAATCCTAGACAATATCTGCAGTGAAAACAAACCCCACCATAAATTGCACTTTCAATCTTTTACTATGTGTTTTTTGTCATTCTGGAAAGCAAACATTTGTTGATTCATGCAAATTCAGAATTTCAAGACTGTTAAAAAAGTACTTTTTTATATGCAATACATATATTATAAGAGAATGCTCATGCAAGGAAGCTGACATTTTGGTATTTGTTTCTTCTAGGTTGAGAATGTTACCACTGAGTTCATAAACAAAATAGTGAAAAACTAAAACAAAAAACCTCCCATTAACTAAGTGATTAGAAATGACAAACTCTTACTTGGGAAAAATAAAAAAAAAAAAAAAAGGAACAAATATCACAACTGTTCCAAAGTATAAGAGATGTTATATATAGTTTCTCTCAGCTAATGAAGGTAAAATGTTACCTTTTGATAAGTTCACTGAAATTAAACAGGAAGATATATAAATATGTATTGTCACAACAAAATCCATCATAATCAAGACTATTTTTAGCAAACAAGTCAAGATACGTTACAGGTAACCTGCTACTGTCTACATAACAGATTTGTCTGTTAACCAAATGTTGTGAGTTTTGGCTGTTTATGAGATACAGAAAGTACAGCAAGAGTGGTGTAGACTACTTGACTTGGCTAGCAAATCCTACGGATTTTCACAGGATGTAAAGGAGGAAGATTAAATGCCAAAAATGTGTCAGAGCTTCCTCTGGCATTCTATGAAACAATTCAGAAACTAAGTATGTATTTGCAGGTTTATTTAGTAGTAAATTATTTTATTAGTGTTCATATACATTTATTTTTCAAAGATCCCTTGCTCTTTCTATGTCCACATCTGAAAAGAGGAAGTCATGCTTGTGGAGTTATACTATTAGTCTCACATCTTCCTTAAAACTCCTGTTTGCTATAGTCTCAGCTTAAGCTCAATTCTATTGAAGTAACCAGAAACTAGGTTTCTCCCTTAGATCTTTGTGTGACCATGTCAGGAAATTTATATGTATTCAGTCAGCACTTCCTTTGAATGGGAATTTGTATTTAAGGGTGCATTAACAGTAATAGAAGTAAAACTAGAAACATAGATGTGGGATCTAGGTCTCCAGTACAATGTAAAAAAAGAGATGGAAAAGGACAGTGAATCTGTTTGGATTTTAAGGCACTTTAACTCCTTCTGTGAGCAAAGAGTATCACAAGTTATCTGAAAAGGAGATATTGCAACAATGATCTCTGATGAGTTTTCAGTGTCTCGGTGGAAAGGGAAAAGGATGCACATTTACACAAACAACAATCTCTTCTTTCTAAAAATAATATTGACTTTTTTTTTTAAGGAAACAGATTTTCAACATGACAGCTCTGAAGTAACAGGTCGTAAGAAAAGATACACAGTACAGATAGCAGCTAGGCATTAAAAAGTAATTCAAATTAATTAAGTAATTACAAATGAGGACACTAGCATGTTAGGCAACTTGGAAATTGCATTAAAATAATTAGTTGAATACATTCTGGTATAGAAATAAAAATATACATAGGAGGTGATACTATGGTGCTTTAGAGAAGAAACAAGATAATTAAGCTAAATAAATTAAAACATTCACTCAGTAACATTCACTTCAAAGAGATCAACTATATATAAGTATTTAAGTTAGTAAACTGAAATTAAATGGAGCAGTTTAAAGTCTTTTAAAGCAAGTTTTACATTTTCAAAACACTAGTGTAAACACAAGTTTGAATATATATGACACATCTGAAAAGGACCAAAAGAAAGCTGGCTTTTTAACAATCAGAAACTGGCAGAAATAATTTTTAAAAGCATTCTTTAAAAAGTGAAAGCTGTGTCCAGCTGAAGAAAACAGAGATGAGCATAAATTTTCACAAGTTAAATGTAAAATTTAAGTCAGGCCAAAGAACATTTTGACACATAAAAACCTTGAAAAAAAAGAATATCCAGTGCCAGGAGGCCTGCAGGGCCAAAAGATTATCAGCATGTAAAAGAAATGTTCAAAGAACATAAGGCTGTAAGAGAAAAAATAAAACAAGCAATTAAACTAATTCTTTGCATCAATCTACCAAGGAACTTGAGTGACATCCAAACCACTGTTTTGGTTTTGGTTGGGTTTTTCCTGGCATCAAATAAGTGGCTGTCTCAGTGAAAGCATTAGTAAAAGAGGCTTTGGAAAATTATCGATAAAATTAGTAATAAAAGATTACTACAACACAACAGCAGTTATACAAGAGTTGAACAACTCAAATGCAAAATTTCCAAAGAATAAGTAAAGTGAATGAATTAGCCTTTAAGTTGGCCCCATCAGTACTTCAATAAATAGGAAATGTGACAAAAAAAATGTTCTTCCAAGAGATTGGATATGATCTGTGGAAATACAGAGCAGTAAGCCTGGTTGCAATACCACTCAAACTAGTCAAAAACAAAACAAAGAACAAAGTGAATAGGAAAGAGATAAGCATCATAAAATTGTGAAATGTCAACGTAGCTTTTGGAACAAGGGCTACTGCTTCTCAGAAGAGATATGGAAAGAATAGTTATTAAAAGAATATAACAGATTCTGTAATGGGATAGACCAAAATAATGGAAATGCCTCAGTCTGGAAAAGACATGCCTGAGGAGAGAGATTGTGCAAGCACATAAAATCATGACTGGCATGGTAAAGATGGATGGGGAATAAGTGCTTACTGTTTCATGATGCAAAAAATTAGGGGTATCAGAGGAAACTATTTTTTCAGTAAATAAAATGGTAAAGGAAGTATTCTTCATATCCATAAATATAATCTTGTGGAACTTATTACTTTAGCTGTAGCAGATGACAATGTAGACAAATTCAGAGGGGAAATGCTCAGCAGCAAGTAGTACTTATGACACTATTAATTAATTCCTTAGGTCAGAAAACATGGAATTAAGAACCTGAGGAAAGAAGTATCACTCTGAATTTGCCCCAGTGTTTTACTGCTACTAATATAGCTGTCTTCTACTAATTTCATTGGACACTGCATTGATAAGACAGTATGGCTATTACATAAAGCACATTTCAGAAAAAAAACGGTATCCATTTACTTTGCTATTTCTGCTCTTCATTTCACCATTTCTAATACATTAATACATTATATTAATTCTAAATGTCTTCATTTACTCTTTATGTATTTTAAGTCGGGAATTTAGCTGCGCTTTCATATGAAATTTTGAGTAAAAAATCTTAGTAAAAAGGAACTGTAGAAGTTTCTTCTGTTAATCTCATGCTCTAAAGTCTACACTGAAATGACAAAAACATTTTCCCATGAGCTACTGCTGGCTCATATGAATAAAAGAGGTCATAGTTGGCCCTCACAAGAGACATGCTGGAAACCAGAGGTACTAATAAGAGCTCATAAATCCAGGAATACGGCCAGAAAGGATGAATTCTGAATGAGGACTCAGTCTCACAATGAGGATGAGAAAATTCAGTTTCATTTCAAGTATTGAGGGTATTCACCCTCTGTCCCTTTTTGAAGCCTTCACAAGGTGAAAGACAGCAAGACAGAGCAGCATTTCTACGAAGCATGACTTAGCATTTTATTTGAAGCTAATTTCTTTCCTTGTGGAATATACGAAGAAAGAAAACATGATTTTATTCTTTTGACTGCTCAATAATGCTCCTTTTATGTAGTTTGAGTATGAACATCTGTGGATTAAATTGGTATCTCTGAGGAAAATATATTGAATCCCTAAAGCATCTAGGCTGGTAAGCAGTAAATCTTCCATAAGAAAACTACCTGCAAAACCCAAATAAGTATATATTTTTTTAGAGAATCCGGTCAGATTTGATAATATGGTGACTTCTGAGAGATTATAGTATCTAATAAAAGGTCTTACTCCACTCTCACAGCAGGTGCCAAAAATGTGCAATACGTAGTGTCACAAAAATCAGATACTCCAATCTTTTTATAGAAAACAATTTTACTTTCAAGAAGTTATGTTCACTTGCTCTTGCTTTACAGTCTTATATGACCAGTTGTCACTTTGGAATGGGTGCAAAGCACAAAGCTCTTAAAAAAACAGATAGTTACTTCAGTCTTTAACTATTCGAAAGAAATGCCCTAAAATACAGTCTGAGGTAAAAAAAAAACACTTTAGGATTCAAGCCTCCAATCTACAAGAATTGTGACGAAATTGTGTTTGCTCTCTCATTAGTAGGAAATGGACACAATCATTGAGGGTTTCATATATTTCTCTATTTTTAAATTTACATTACCCAAACACAAGAGAAAACAGACCTAGCTCCCTGGAGAGAGCATAAATATTTCTGTTCCTAATATTATTCTAAGACTCTGTTTTCATGTTAAGGTGCCCTTGGCATCAAAAGCAGTTTTAGGTGCTCCTGTCTCCAACCATTTATTTGTGCCTACTACCTCAGTGCACTGCTGGTGCCAGAATAAAAGAATATTTGTTTGTGGAACCATATAATGAATTATTTTGGCTGGCAAGAGGATGTTGAGGCCTATTGCACTTATTTTATTATTTATGTGTTTCTAAAGCAGGATCAGTTTCCTCAGCCACTTCTCAGGTGGCACAACAAAATAGCTGTACTGCTGCTTTCTGGAGAAGAAAGCACAGGGAAGAGAGAAAATCAGAGAGGCTTTCTGACCAGAATCAGGAAGCCACTGACCCATTTCTATCATCAATCCACAGCCACAGAATTCTGCACACCCATTTAATTATGAACCCTCTCAGTTCCCTCCAAGTAATCTCTCTTCCTTTTGCACCGTGCTGAAGGCTACTTTATAGAGAATACAAGGGTCTTGTTAATAAATATGTCTGTTTTGCTGTATTAGAATTCAAAAATATGCATAGTGATGACCATCTGAAACAAACTACTTACTATTGCTATAATGAACTATTTTTTTTCTGAAGAAATGTGTGAAAGGAGTTCACAGTGCATTTGCATAACACTAAGCCTGTAAGCAAAAAGCTCAATAGCAAGACGCTATAAAGAAAAGGTTCTCATAGAAATCTGTAGAAAATGCAGAAAGTAAATGAGTCAGATGCACAAGCAGAAACTTTGCAAAGTTCATAAATACCTCCTCAAATCTCTTTTCTTCCACTGTGATTAGTCTGGCCTCTGACTTTGTGACTGGTTTACAATTGAGAAAAACAGGGATAGTGCCATGACACATTGATTATAATCACCATAGGAGTTGAAATAGGATAAAAAGAAATGGAACTTCTCAGGGATATTCCAGATTATATTCTTTTGCAGTATTTTTTCCATGTACCATCTGCCATGTGAAACCCTTGCAGGAAAATCATGTGGGCTAAGGAAAAGAAAAAATAATTGCAGCTCTTTTCTCCTCCCCCAAAGCCTTTAAAGTAAACTATTCAGTGGCTATAATATCACAGGTTAGTAAACGAGGATGTGAGAGTTCTGAATATTTAAGATGGCCAGGTCTGTGAAAATCATTCTTGAGCTAAGTCAATTAATGCAACCAAAGACAAATCTCTGATTCTTTTTGGCATTGACAGTGTTTGGCATGAATTAAGACTTCAAGTAATTACCTAGCTAGTCACTGATCTAAGCATGAGACAAAAGAATGTTAGATCCTTTGTCTTCTCCTGAAGATGCTTTCCACTACAAACTCAAATAACATAAGCCTTTTTTCTTTGTCATGTGTTGGCCATAAATAATACTTGTTAAAAAATCTGATTTGGTGACTTCAAAAATTTTGCAAAATGAAAAGCAGAACATTCAAAGTCCACCTGGCCACACTCCCTAAATGGCAGTTTGACAAATCTCCCCTTGGGGTTTCCTGAAACAATTCAACAAAAAAGTATCCCATGACAGCAAAGCACAGAGAAATACAATTGGACTCTTTTGTCTTGCTATTTTTGAGTGGGGATGGGTAGTATCAGTTGATGTTATGTTTATGATCAACTGAAAATGAGCCAGCTATTCTGGAAGATTCTTCTTAAGCTGTTTCCTGTCACTTAGGGTACAAGCAAAACGCACCCATTCACAAACCAGCTTTGCCACAAGACAGTTACAAGGTAGGATGACAAGGTACCCAGTAAAAAGCACCCTGACAGTCTTCTGTTTTGATGAAGTTTCCTGCTATGACTCAGAGAAGCATGAGGCTATTACTCACATCACTCCTGTG
The DNA here is from genome assembly GCF_001715985.3 of Manacus vitellinus. Lineage (NCBI taxonomy): Eukaryota > Metazoa > Chordata > Aves > Passeriformes > Pipridae > Manacus > Manacus vitellinus. Next base: position 55,971,147 of record NW_021939396.1, on the reverse strand, counting down.
AGGAGCTAACACATACTCTAGTACTAAGGGAATGTTCTGGGGATCTATAACTCTCCATTACTGGACTACAGATCTACAAATATATCTTGCATTCATATACAATCATAAGGAATAATGCTTCTTATATGTGTATGCAATCAATATGTAGCTGTTTGTCTATATGACTTCTTGGTTGTTTGTTTACTTGTTTGTTTATTTTATTGGAGCTAACCACTGAAATAAACCCCAGATGCACTTGCACATCTGTTAAGGTCCGAGCCATGATACTTTGTTACACTATGCTCTAACAGTCTCACCTTTCTATGAAGACACCAGAACAGAGCACCAAGGGCATTTCCAAGAAAGCATTCATTGCTATATCTGAGCAGATCCAACCTATTACTGAGGAATACGTTGCTGTAGGATGTGGATTCTTAGCTCAAACCAGGTATAGCTGTCATCTTAAATCAGGTGACAATAAAACTAATCCTATATATCAGTACGTTTGGGAAAAACAAAACAAAACAAAAGAAAACAAAAATCCCAACATAAGAACTATAGCAAATGACTGAGAATGCTTCAGCACAGGCCTGAACTCACCCATGAACTCTGGGAGTGTGAAATTCAGAGCAGGAAATTCTATACATAATGAAAGCTGGAAAGATTACAGTATTGCCTTACAACAAACTTGAAATAAATGTTTGGAGCTGGATGTTCAAAATCCTGAACTCCAAGGAAGATGAGCTTGCAGCTTACCATATGGCACTGAAGTTTACCAACAGATAACCACTTGCCTCTTTTTAAACTCTGGATATGTGACTATGTCTACTTACATCACTTTTTCATACATAAAAAAATCAGATAGATAATTAGAAATATACTGTGACCCACTACTGCTCTAGACATAGGAACCCCTGAAGAAAGCTATTCTACTGGATACTGAGGAAAAGGACTAGTGGCTTTTTAATGAACTATGGGATAATATAATGTGTGTCAGACACAGTGAGTCATAATCCAGTTTTATTAACTTCAGAAGGGAATCCCCCCCATCATCTCCAGGTCAGTGTAAAATTATTTTTAACTCCATGCCTCAGTAAGTGAAGAATGTGCAGTAAATACCATACAATTTTTATTTCCTAAGCACTCTGTTACTGAGAAACTGATATAAGTAGAATTTTCTTGTAAGATATGAAGTTCTCTCTTTGACCTGTTACTGAATTTTGTCACTATTTTGGCAGTTAAAATGTCCCCAATGATATTCAGGACCCTTTCGAAATTGGGCTGTTATTTATGTCATTTAGCAAATTTATTTTTCAGCTTCTCTGTTCCGGTGAGAGCACCGTACACTAATAGAATTTGATTTTTTTCATTCAGTTCTACTGACAGTTAAGTAATTTGTGGCTCTTGTCTTCAAGGAAAAGGGAGATAAATACTCTGGGTTTTCACACATGATGCTCTCTTTTCTTCTACAGTCAAACTGAGAATAAGGAAAAGAAGGTTGTTACAGACAAACCTGTTCTGCAGCTGGTAGTAAAACTGATAAAACCATTTGAAGTATAGGTCAGGCACACAGCTCAAATGATGAGATGAAAGTTAGATGAGATGTAAGTTAGTAACCACAACAGTCATTCCATCTACAGAACCAATTTTCATCCAAAAAACTAAACAGTTGCACATTTTAAAACCAAATTAAACACTGTAAGACAGATCTGCTGGGATTACATTGGAAAGACCAAATCACACATTTTAATGTACCAGACCAGTGAGTTTTCTTTGCTTTTTATTTTTATGGCCTTTATTTTGTCTCTGAATGTTACAAGATAACAAAGACTGATTAGCTGGGCATCCATTAACTCCTTTAGAAGTGACGGGATTTATAATAGCAGCAAAGCTGCCAGTTTTCTGTCTCTTGGGTAATTAGAGAATAAGTGTCTTCCAGATGTGCTGGCAGTATGCAGTGTATCTAGTCTCTCTGTCTTAAATTCTTTTCCTCAATTCAGTAATTTTTATGCTAAAAAGGAAAAATTATATTGTTTAGAAATTATAAAAATACAGTTCAAAGTTGGACTCTTTACTGAAAAGTAATTCATGTATACAGTTTTCTATGACAGAAAATTTGGACTGTTGTTGTTTTTCTATTATGCATCAAAACTATGAAAATAAAACACTCTTGAAGCCAGAACAGTAGACCAGACCAAAAGTATTCTGGGACATTTCCAAGCTGGCTAGAGCAACTCAGTATTCATCTAATTCTTCAGAGTCACCCTATTTCAGCCCACAGGTTGCAATGTCTTCTGAGGTACCAATTACATCACTGAAACATAGAGAGAGGACAATGGATCCATTTACTGACAATTCTATTAGTTTTTAAATGATTTTCCAGTCCTTGTATATTGCCACATATTTTTGCTGAGCGTCCCTGTTCCTAGACCTAGGAGCAAACAACTAAATGTTTAATTACATGAAATTTTACCAGCCTCTTCAGAAAAGATATCTGTTTGAAGACCTCTGCTGTCTCCCTGCACATGGGCAATTTCACAAGCTCACAAACTATTCTTATTCTAGGTAACTAGACTTCAGCTTTCACACGTATCTATTTAAATAAGGTTCTGTTAAATTTAGTGAAGACACACTCTTCCTCAATACATACTTTCCAAATGACCTAAAGGTTTTCTGTGCTCTCCTGCTCCAGATTGCTGGACTCAGCTCTGTATTACTGTAATTTCAAAATTTTATCAAATTTTTATTGTATAAAATATGTGAAAAACTATTTCTTGATAAATCTGTGGTTTACTCTCAAAATTGCTAAGATACTATCTGAGTGGACAGCAAAATTTACTGCTGTAAAGTTTTTCAATCATCACTGTGGTTTAGCAAGCCAGGTCAGTGAGTAAGTTCCCATTCAGGTTCACTTAGAATGTACATGCACACTATATTGGACCTTTCGCCCTAGTTTAATAAGACTACCTTACAAACCTTTGTTAAAGGCTATCAAATTAGATTTCCTTTCTTCAAGTCTCTCACAGTAAGTTTGCACACCTGATTTTTTTTGTATACATGACCCTATTATGGCTCTTCATATTTGTTTAAAATACTTCTTCAGTTTACCAAAATTTTATCAAATTCTAATCATATATTTCAAAGAATTTGCAGTAGCTCACACTGCATTGCAAGTCTGATGTGCATGTTTTCTACTTCTTCATTTAGGTCACCAGGGAACTTTATTGGAAGTGTGGACACACAATGATCCCAAGGACATTTCATTTGTTACACCCTTCTTTTTAATTGTGATCAAATGTTCCCTAAACACTGTTTTAATAATGTTCCCTGAACCATTTTGCATTCATTTTCATTTTGAATACTGTGTTCAGTTTTGGGCCCCTCACTACAAGAAAGACATTGAGGTACTGGAGTATATCCAGGGAAGGGCAGCATAACTGGGAAAGGGCCCAGAGAAAGTACTATGGGAAACAGCTGAGGGAGCAGGGGTTATCTAGTCTGGAGAAAAGGAAGTTCAGGGGAGACCTTATCGCTCTCTACAGCTTCCTGAAAGCAAGGCAGTGGTAGGTCTTGTCCCAAATACTAAGCAACAGAACAATAGGAAACGGTCCCAAGTTACATCAGGCAAGATTTAGATTGGATATTATGAAAAATTTCTTCACCAAAAGGGTTTCAAAGCATTGGAGCCAGCTGCCCAGGGAAGTGGTTGAATAACCATCCCTGGAGGTATTCAAAAGACATCTAGATGTGGGTTAGAGGTGGACATGGTTTAGAGGTGGACTTGGCATTCTATGACTGTAGAATTCTGTAAGTTTTCCATACTTATGAGACAGTATCAAAAGCACTACGGAAGTCTAAATAACACATCAGCTACTTCTCGTATTATAGCACCACCCACCAGCATAAGAACTGTATCACTCTATAACAAAGCAATTTACATAAAGGACTAGAGATAATGTGATAACAAAAGATATTAGTAACATGCAGTTATGAATGTACTGACTATCCATCTATCAGATATCTCTTAATGACCTTATTATATTTGTAGACTGAATGACCCTAGATTAACTCTAGAATAATATGGAAATATCATAATGGCACTGTGCTAATAAATGTAATGTTATCATGAAGCCAGATCTCACAGGTTTCTGAAGAAAAAAACACAAACTTCATCTTTTTGCAAAAGTAGTAACACAAGACAGGAGAAACCTCAGAAACATAATGTCTAATTGTATCAATGTGAATTATAAAAGATGAGTTACTGAGAAGTGCAAAGAAAGGTTATTTAAGGTATAACTAAAGCATTTATAGAACTGTGTAGCAACCTAGTGCAGCTACTCACGATTGACAGCCTAAGAGATATCTTTAGGTTGCATATAGCTACAAAAAAATCCCAGCTAGTTATAAAGAAACCTGACTTCAAAGAACTGATCACTCTAATATCCTGAATTGACACACAAGTATAGGTAAGTTTTACCTATTACCATTATATATACCTGCATATATCTACTCATTGGGGTCTGGTACCCCAACCTTAGTTGTAACTTGGATGTAATACGCTTAAATTTTCCCAAATATATTTCATAAAAATCAGTTCTAAAACAAATCAGAAAATAATTCATAAATATTTATAGTGGTGAAGGAAGAGAATGCTTCTTCTCAAAATATGCTAATGATTTGCAGTATCAGGCAACTACAGCAGCAAACATTGCTAAATTTCCCTCAAAAAGTATAACTTATTTATAGAATACAATGAATTAACTGAGCATTTCTTCCATATCAGCAGTTCTCTTGCTGCATTTTTGGCAATTCCAATTTAATTTTGAAACACATTTTATTTTACTCATATTTTATTAATCCTGACAGAGTAACTAGTGAGAACAGTACACCAAATCAACCTAAAGCCCGATAGCAAGACTACCTTAGCTTCAAAAAAATAAAAGCAGAGCCAACAAAACAATGTTTGTCTCATAGCCTCAGCCCTTCATAATCAAAGAGTAGCATATTACAGTGAAGAAGAAAAAAATATGTTCAGATGAATATCAGTATTACACATATTTTTAAACTATTATTCAAAGAAAGTTCTGGGCTGTGAGGTAACGTTCAAATGTGATTCAGTTTTCAAAGATGATTATAATGAGTTATTACAAAAATAGAGTTGTGTTCATGCAAGAGAGCTCAAACACTATAAATAAAACAGTTATATTTAATATATAATATTTGAAAGAATATTCACAGAGCAATGAAAGAATACTGAGCTCAAATTATGCCAAGAGCCACTCACCTTGCAGACTGAATGGTGGAAGGAATAAGTATTATGATTATTTTTTCACAAATGCCAGTTAAGATTGACAGTTTTATGGAGATTAGAATTCAGATAAAATGCTGCAACTATTTAAAATTTAAAAAATAACCACACATAGAAAATCTTGCTTATTGTCTAAAAATATTCAAATCAGATTATATCTTTTTTCCCAATGATTTTCCTGAAGCCTATCAAGTATTTCTAAACTGTTCTAGAATTTCTTTCTTATCTCATAAAATGCCATATCCACAGGACTGTCACTTACTAAAACAAAATTATCTAACAAATTGATGTATGTCAATTAAGAGTATCACAATATTAAGTCTTCCATACAATTTTAGCTTGTTTCTTATTTTAATACCTGCTTTCATAGCAATAGTCATCTCAGTAAAAAAGGCTAGAGAGAATGTTTATGCTAATATAAATGTTACAACATCACAAAAAGAAATAATAGAGACAGATCTTCCAAATAAATACCACGAGATCTTTTCAGATACAAAATCTCAGAGAAACATTGTCTTGAAAATACAGAAGACAACTTATGGCTCCTCAAATCCACACTTGCTTTCTAAATTCTGGTGGAAAAGTGATTTTTAAATGTGATTCTATTGTGAGTAAAAGGAAATTAACTACTCTCAATAATCAAATTATTTATCAAATTATTTTTCAAATTGAAATACCCCATGACTTGGATCCACAATTTTAAATCTGATGGACAAAGTGGGCATCTGTATCACAACACACAGTGAAAAATAATTTTCTTCTTCCAGTTTGCTTTAAACTCCTATATTTCTTTTAGGCATACACTCCCACCCCAAAAAAAGGAAAAAAACAAACACACAAACAAAAACACCCTGTATGTGCAATCTTGGAGTTTTATCCCTGTGCACACATATTATAGCAGAGTTTTACGTTGCTTTGTGTTCTACTCTGAACTTTTATCCTCTCTTGTTTTTTGTCTCACTACCATTCTTCTGGTCTATCTAACCTATTCCTAAAGCCTTCAAAGCACAAACCAAGGCTCACTACCCACCAGTGCTAATCTCTCAATTGGGAAAGCATCCCAGTCTCTTCCTTTTTTTCACCAATTTATTTCTCTTTGTTATCCTTCTCCTTTCGAGAATCCCTCTTGCTCACATTCTTCTTCATCCTCCACCCATCAGTCAGTTCAGTTCCTTATTCCAAGATCTTCCTCAAATTTCAGGTTGTCTACTTCTCTGTATTTCTGTTAGAAATGCTTCCAGTAGCAAATGTATACCTAAAAGCATGAAGCCAAAAGAGTTTCTCAAATGATTTTCCTTGGATGCATCTCCTTAAATTCAGTAATCTACGGCAGTTTCTTTATTTTAATGTAGCTAAACAAGTTGTTTTCTTCAACATTGCTTTCCAAAAGGTAGAACTGAAATTGTTGAAAAAAATAAATCAAAATAAGGGCTGAATTCTACTCAATATAGCAAAAGTATATTAAAAAAAATAAAAATCTCAAGCTATAAATATTTTAAATCAATTTTTATAATGAGAAATGTCAGGAAATCTAGTAAGTGCTAATAAAGTAGGCTAAAATGGACACAAAATTGTGTCTACATAAGACAGTGTACTGATACTTCCTTACAGGTGCTAATTGTCTTAATTTATTGATTCCCACACTTTATTTACTTTTCAGTGTCCTCTTTCCAGCTAATTTGACTTAATTGAAGTGGTATGTATTTCCTTTTCTAAGTATTCCACTCATCACTGACTGAAAAGAAAGCTTTGCTTGAGAAAAAAATCTAAGCAAGCACTTCAGGATTTGTCCACAGTTTTTGATTTTGCTAAAAGCTGGGTAAATGATGTTGCTTCATTCAAGACAGAGCCAACATAACAGCAGCTTTCCAGTTTGTAATTCCATAATCACTTGTCTGCATACTTGTATTTTGTACGGCTTTAAAAGGTTTATTTCTCTTTTAAGAAAATTCTTACTACAGACCCAGCTAATTTAAAAATAAAATTGAATTAATATTTATATCTGCCCTTTAACAACACAGATTTAATTCCAATCACATGCAATCTCTTTTGTATTTCTTGATAAGTTTTTGATTAAACAAAAAAATTCATGTTTCTATCCCAAGGTAAAAATCAAGAATTCAAGAAATTATAATAAATTGAAATAAGTATAAATATATAAACTACATATTGGGCTAAATTACTTTCCTTTAGCAGGGGAGAAAACTGCTTTGTAATATATTTTTTAACCGATGGACATTAAAATGTTGAATTGTTTTGCTTTGTTTGGCCAATGTTTCATATGGCCCTATACTCAAGACAGGTTCAACTGTTTCCTAAAAACATATATATTTATGCATCAGATAGTAGATGGTCAGGTGTCACTCTACACTCTCTTGAGAAAATGGAGCAAATCTAGCTTAAACCTAAAGCAAAAGCTTGGAAAAAATAATGAACCATGAAAGTTTATGTATTCAAGCATTATCTACCAGAGATCAATATTTCCTACTTTTCCAAATGAATTGATATCTTGACATCTTGTCTCCCTGCATGGAACAGATACAATATATCCTTTCATTTCCACCAACAAAACACCCAAATTTTATTCTAACTCCATATATGTTTAACCATAATGCAGATGAACCAATGGAATAACCAAAGTTCCTGATCTCTTAAGCTGTAAATACAAGGTATTAGAGACTAATTATCTACCATGATTTTTTAAATCACTAAGAGTATAAAGTTAAATTATTTTAATATGGAGTTTTATTAATTTCCTTCAGTGTTTTTTTTTCACAATTTACTTTCACATGAATGAATGGAAAAATCCACCTACCTAAGGAGTTCTTATCACAAGACCTTTTAATACCACACTTTTAATTGCATAATTCCTTTTAAAAATATATCAAACAAATAAATACTGAACAGCATGCACAATTAATAAAGAAATCTCTTTCCTCAACAAAATACCTTTTAGATTTCCTCCTTGTACTAGTAATCCCAATTAGTATTTTGACACAAAATTCCATTACTTTGGTTTTCTTGTGACAAGGAATAAATCTGTTTGCTCTACAGAAATACCCAAAGAAAGGAATTTCAGAAGATGCTAAGCTTTTAAAGCCATGTTAAAAAAAAAAAAGCTATTCAAACAAAGAAGTAGGATATCTGGTTCGCAGTAATTTAGACTTGTTTTCTTTAAAAATCTGGATTACTCTCTTAGGGAAAACACAGTTCAGTTCATAGCTGAAGAACAGAGTTTCTAAAAACTGAGCTGTTCCTAAAGAACAGGTTTCTAAGGTGGAAGAGGTCTTCAGCATTTTGTAGCTACTCAAAGCTTTAAAAATAAGGCTTGGGGCATTAAATCACTATTCAGAAGGAGTACTGTGCATTATCCCCCAAACATATTCACAAGGGTTCCTTTTTTACTAGAGAAGAATGTTGTTTCATTTAGAAACACATGCATTCCTTTCAAGACAATGCTTTCAGAGATGTTAGCTATCTCTCGTTACTTGCCAAATATAAAATAGGAAAACCAATAGCACAATAGTAAAAAGGATGTTATGCTTTGTTTTACAGTTGGGTAATTTTTTCCATACTGGAGAAGGCTTGTATTCAAGTCACTTTGCCTTTTGTACAACTTGGAAACTCAAACATAGTGGAAATACCAATTTCTGTGGTTTGTGCATAAGTTATTTTAACTCACATGATCTCTTTACTGCCTGTAGAGTCTGTGTGGTACATCCAGTATTTTTTCCAGAATTTTGCACAACTTTGGAACAGGGAAATTTTAAGAAATATGTTCAGAACTCATTGTACTTGCCTTCATAAATTCACGGCATCTCAATTTGTGATGGCCTAGAAATTATAAAATTTAATCCTGAGGTGTTATTTAAAGCATTTCATAATGAAAGATTTACCAGACTTTCTATGAGCACAGTAGTTAACATTGTCACCACCTTTTATAAATTAAAAGCTATCTACCCTAGTCTAATTCAATATACACAATTGAAATCAATGAGAGTTCTATATAAAGAGCAAGGGTAGAGAATGATGCAAAATGTCAAGAGCTTCTATTTATAGGTACTGAAATACTCACAAAAAAAGGAGAAAAAAAAAGGTTTGAAAGGAACTGATTCTTTTGAAGTAAAAAATATTATCTTACTGTAAAAACATAACCATAGAAAAGCAGAAACTCTGTTCAATGTCTTACGCATTGTCCTTGAGAGTTACTTTTTTGAATGTTTAGAATTTGAAAAGGATCTCATTTCATTTGACCTTCCAGAGACCATAAACTGTAGAACTCCCAGAAATTGATACTATATTGTCCTTCTACAAAGGAACAGGGACTTGTTTTAAACTGAAGCTGAATAACTCATATTGTTATTTGTGCTTCTGTGGCAATACCTGAGGTAAAACATTATTCTAACACATTTTTTGAAGATTACTTAAGTAGCTCTTAATGAGTAGATGCATTTCTTCTAGGTAGCAAAATATCCTGTCCATTCACATGAGACTACTTTTATCTTTTCACTTTGGGATACTGACTTACTAAAATTACATTTTCTAATTGAAGTCAAGACTAGTTTGCTCCAATACCACTTCATTACTACTGGTTATGTAAATTAAATAGCGCTATAGTATAATGACTTTAAAAGTAGAAAAGACCAGGCTATGATTGAAAGATGATTTATGACTAATAAAATAGAAAAACTTACAACATAAATAATCATTGAGAAATATAAATTTAAAACAATGAAAAGGCACTGGAATTATAGAAACATGATAGTTTTATCTTTTTGGTTGAAGTTATAAAAGATGAATAGCAGATAGCAGTTTATTTTAATATGCTTATAACAGAGGAAACTGTATCCCCAAAGAACACTATGCTATTTTATGTTATTTTTTCATTGCCTCTAAAAATCTGCTATATTTTTCTTAGACATATAAAAATATGTATTTTCAGTTTTACTATGGAGTACTACTATTTCATATTCATTGCTGGAGATACACTGCAATTCTTTACAGACTTTCAAATTCTTCACAAATATTTAGGGTCAGATTGTATGGACCAAAAATAGATGAACTCCATCCAAAACATTAAACCATTTTCTCAACATTAATTATTTTGTTTTGACACACTATGGCCAGATGAGTCCTAGGAACCTCAGACTAACTCTTTCTTTTCTAGGCCTTGTGAAAAACTAATACACACATGACCTAAAATAAATGCATTATGCTGCATAAATCCCTCTTTCTCTTGCCAGAAAATACTCCACCTGCGCTCCTTGACTTAGGCCCTATTATCTTCTGATAGAAGAAAGCAGAAGATGCTTTGATGCATTTGACAATACAATACAATTTGACATGAGAAATACCACCTGAGTCTTCCTTCCTAGCTTGTAAGAGAAGGTTACTGGTTTTTTAACATCTTCAAAATATCCAGCAGATAAGAAAAAAAATGTACTCTGGACAAGCCACATCTAGCTAACTACTAACTAGAGTTAAGCCTCCCTTTTCTGATAAAGTTTCAAAATCTAGTTAAAAGCCCATTTCAGGCCTGTTTACAAAAGTTAATGAACTTAGACGATAGAATCATAGCATCACAGAATGGTTCGGGTTGGAAGTGACCGTAAAGATCATCTAGCTACAACTCCCCTCATCATGGTCAGGGACACCTTTCACTAGACCAAGGTGCTCGAAGCCCCATTCAACATGGCCTTGAACATTTCCAGGGATAGAGCATCCACAACTTCCTTGGGCAATGTGTTCTAGTGCCTCACCTGTCCCACAGTAAAGAATATCTTCCTAACAACCAGCGTGAATCTGCTCTCTTTCAGTTTGAAGCCATTCCCCCTTGCCCTGTCACTACGTGTCCTTGTAAAAAATCCCTCTGCAGCTCTCTCGTAGGGTCCTTTAAGGTACTGGAAGGCTGCTATAAGGTCTTCTCAAAGCCTTCTCTTCTCCAAGCTAAAAACCCCAAACTTTCTTAGACTGTTTTTATAGGAGAGGTGCTCCAGCTCCCTGATCATCTTTCTGGCTCTCCTCTGGACTTACTCCAGAAGATCAATGTCCTTCCTATGTTTGAGGTCCCAGACCTAAGACAGAATACTCCAGACTGGGTCTCACAAGAGCAGAGTACAGGGGTATAATCACGTCTATCGACCTGCTGTCCATGCTTCTTTTGATGCAGCTCAGGATGGGATTAGGTTTCTGGGCTGCAAGCACACATTGTCAAGTCACATAGGGCTTCTCATCTACAAGTCCTGTTCTTCAGTCCTGCTCACAATTTTAGGTGGGTATAACGTGGGTTCAGGGCAGACTACAGAAGTGGATGACTTTTAATGGTCCTTTGCTGCCATTGGTTGGTGGGAATCCATTAATTTTAATTGTCTTATACTGCTCTGTGGCACTCTTAATCCAACTGGTGACAGTGGTAGAGCAATTTACCGAATATATATTAATGATTTTTGAGCAAAAAGCCAAAAATGTGCTACTGGGGATCATCACCTAGACTAAAAACCAACTTCTGAATCCCAAAATAATATTCTCATTCACATTCAGAGGAAGGTGTAAAGTGAGCACTGATATTTGAAAAATCACATCTGCATGATATGTAATAAATACACACCAATATAAAGGATAACTAATCACAATCTATAACTTGTCACCTTTTCTTTCTCCAAACCCAGCTACAGCACTCCCTCATCATAACCAACCCTCACCCCAAACTCCTGTTTGTGTACCAAACTTGCAAGGCCCAGCTATGATATGACACAGCTGCCTAACTTTGGCTCCAGTTACAGATAGAAGAAGGATTACTGATCATTAGCAGTTCAAGGGTTTAAGGAAGCAAATGCCAACATAGAAAGGTATAAAACCTTAAAGAAAATAAGGCTGGTCTGGGTTGGAACTGCTGTGTCACCAATGTCATCCACATCAGCACTGGCGGTGGAGGATAGATACACAGAAGCCATGAAGACCTTTCCAGAGAGTTGCAGGTACCAACCATTCCTCTCCTAAATGCTGCCTGCCTGGTCAGCAAAGACATATGAGTTGTTAGTACATTCATGCTTAACCTAAGAGCTTATTAGGTCCTACCTACATCAGGCAAGAAATTATTGCTTTACAATCAAGTTATGTATATCCTGGTTGCAGAACCTCCTTACACCTTGTTAAACAAGTCCAAATTTACCCGAAACAATCTCCACTAGGATTAAATATTTTACCTGGATGGCTAACACTTGACTGGTATCAGCCTGGGATAAAGTTCATATGCTTGTATTTGGCAAAGCCATCTCCTTTCTTTAAAAAATTATGTTTATAAAATGCTTGACACAGATTATAATGTAGGACTACTCCTGAATTTAGGATGTTAAATGATGATAGTTTATCCTTTATGTAAAGAATGTGTTCTCTTATCTATAGCTGGCTCAGACAGTGACTTTCATACCAGCAGGTTACAGACTGACAGCATATAATATATACTTTCCTGCCTCCTAGCTCCAGAAATGCAACACACCTGAGCACGAAGCCACCATCCCTCAGGAACATACGACACTTTGACAAGATAGCAAGGAGCATACTCAGAAATACAGGAAACTGAAAACATACCAGATCCCCACACTATCTGTTTACAGGACACAAAGTCTTTTTTGCTCATCTGCAAGATCACAAATGCTTAGGTCTAGGACGCCAAGGGAATATATAAAGCAATGGGACAAAGGTCAAAATTTGTTGGAGGTGCCCCAATGGAGACTTATGAATGGTGGAAAGAAATTAGTGAAAAGAAATCAGAAGAAATAACATCAGAGTGTACTTACGTCCTGGTGCACTGAGTGTGCCTGTCAGGACTGCCCAAGTGTTTGTTCCAAAGTGCCTTTACTCCATTGTGCAATGGTTTTATTAGTAGTATAATGTATTTTATTATAAAAATGTGTTATTCCCAGTTCTGTACTCCTGTTATCCTTCTTCTTCTGATTTCTCTTCACTAATTTCTTTCCACCACTCATAAGTCTCCATCAGGGCACCTCCAACAAAAATTTCCATTTCTCACACATAAAGGATATTCTATGTAGGTACATAAATTGCTCAAAGAAGAGGTTCATTAGAAAAAGTATCATACCAGTCTGGAATGAACTTTGAGATACAAAGAAGAATGAACTTGTCACCATTTTCTACTGCAAATATTGTCTGCATTTTTTTTTTTTTTAACTCATGCTCCTTCTGAAGTCTAAAAACAACAGAGAAATATTAATATATATTTAAAAGTCTAAAACATTTTTCTAGCGTGGTTTTCAGATCATTTAACCAATTATAGAAGGGTGCACACGCCCTGAATAAAAGGTCATAAGGACCTAAACAGCATGCTTTAGTGCTCTTAGTGACAGGTTCTCCTAGCTCTTTCAGGTTTATGAGCTCTCTTTATGAGATCAGTGTTTACGAGCCAGACAGTGAAGCCCCTAGATGAGCTGTTCCCATACATTGTTCTCAACAAAAGGAATGCACCAGTACAACTGTCATGTTTTAAAGACAAAGAAACTTTCGAAGAAATGAGTTTTAAAGATGAGACATGTTTTTAGATTAAGACAACCTGCATCGCCTATGAAACACTGAAAATATCCTTTTTTATCTATACAGAAATTTAAGCCTGATCATTTTAGTTAAACATTTTTGTTAATACAATGGAGAGCAAACCATCAAACTAAACAATGTAAATTGTCAAAACCCCACACAATTTATTTTTCAAAATCCTAAGTTATCTATAAAAATGAACTTAATCTCTTGTCAAGTTTGTTTTATGACAATGAGCTTCTGACACAGTCTTTCTAATCTTTCATCTTTAGTTCTTCCATATGCAAACCCATATCACATGCTATAACCCTCACATAATGAAGAAAACCTGTTGTGGACAATCAGAGGGAAAACAAAACCATAAAATATGCAACAAAATTCATCCTGACACATGACACAAAATAGATTATATTTTAGCATTTGTTGTGTTTCCTGGGAGCTTACACACGTCTGGTTTTTATTTAATTATCACAACAGGTAATAAAGTTAGAGGCATGCCAATAGGGAACAGGTCATTACTGAGTGCTGTTAACTTCTTAATACAATCCACTGCTCTTTTAATCAGTCAGCAACTGAATTAATCAGCTGCTAAAGGTTAGAAAAATTTTCCTCAAATCTAAATATAGTAAATAACTTCTTTCTTATATTCCACATTTTATATACATTATAAGTATATTCATTTATTTTTTTTATATATATATATATATATTAATTTCAATTATTGTGTGAACACTTGACTGAAATGTAACCTGAAAAGATGAAGTATCAGGTACATGATAAACATCAGTTTTTCCTTAAAAATACAAAATCTTTCACCTTTTCAGTATCTAAGAATACTGTCTAGTAAAGACACAGTTTATAACAGTAAATTTTCATTATAAATATTCAAGGACTTCCAAAGCACAACAGAAGAGACTTATTTGTCTTGTATGAAAAGCAAATTATTCCAATGGCTACCAGCATCCTAGAGTTAACAAATAAGACAGTACTCAAGATTATTTCCTTTGAAAGAACATGATTATGTATACAGATTGCCTTAAAATAAATAGGAATGAGCTGCCTCACATTTACAGCAGAGTAAGAGCACACAGGTATTGATTCAGATATAGCTTGTAGATATAGCTATACACACAGTTACATAAGTGCCAAGGATTATTTGCACAAGATACGTTTCTGCATTAGATTTCTCATTCTCCCATTGTCACTTGTTCCCACCTTGCTGTCATGTTTAACACCCACTTCTCCTCCCTTCTCCTAAACACCTACACGCTCATACACAAATATTCTTTCATTGCTATCAACTATTTAGTCCATATGTTCAAGACATTTTTAAGAATAGATAGTAGTTTTGGACAAGATGGTTGCTTACAAAACCACACTTTATTGTGCTACTCAAACAATTATATTTTCCAGTTTTTCTAACACTGAACTTTATAGTATGCATTATTACATGATAAGAATGCATAAAGGGCAACACAGTGTACAACTCACAAAAAAGTCAATGTATTTTTACTCAGGTTTTATATTACAAGCTAGTAACTCCCTGGTCTTTCGTCCACTAGTAAAATGATCAGGACAAGTAAAGTTCTTTCTCACTGAGCTGCGTCTCATCTAGATTACAAAAGTATTAGGAAATATTAGATTTGTCTTATTAACACAGAGATCAATATAGGCTATCATCTGACAAAAAACGTTTTACAGAATGGTATGGATAATATGAAGTCTTAAGTGGACTTTTCTAACCTTCCCATTAAATCAGTTTTAAATATAAATTTTGAGTTGAATCTGAAATTTGTTTAAAAGCATGTTGACTGTCAGCTTTTTATAGAATTAGTTTTAGAGAACAGATGGACATTTGAATATCTTCTTAAAAATGAGTATTTATGTAAGACTTTTGGTAGAGGAAAAAAAAAAAAAGGCTGCATTTAGAGAAAATATCCAACGGGAATGTAAAAGAAAAATCCAAAAGGAGGACTGGAATTTTTCAGGCTACTTTTTAAGGATTAACGAAGTATCTGTAACGGAAGATACCACCAAGCAAATACTTCAGTGAAGCTCATTTTTGCAAACATACTGGAAGATCCACATAGACCTGTAGTATGCCTTGCCAATTCCTTAGGATTTAGTTTACCTTAATCTCCCTCCAATTTTCTAGTCATACTGAAAATGCACAGTGTATGTCCTCAGTTATTAAATGTTCTCAGACAATAATACTTATTGGCAGTTCTCTTTTGTATTGTGGTAAATTTTGGAATTTAGGTGTTAGATACCATTCTTTGTATTCTTAAAAATTTGGGGAGGTGATTTATAAAAACATGAATTTGTAATGACTAACAAAAAAATCGTTATATCAAGAATAAAACGGTCTTTTTCAAATCTGAATTATGCTTATGTAAAAAATAATTATGGACTAAATACTGCTCCAGTAATGTGTTGGGCAGGAAGAAAAATTATTACGACAATGCAGATTGGAATAAAATAAAATACAGAGCTCAAATTTTTACAATAAAATTAATTTCTTCCCTCTTAGTTGCACAACGCAATTATATTCTCTATGTATTTTTTCCTTTATCTTTGCATTTTTATCTGCCTTCGTAAGCTAAAGAATGAACAGTTCTAATGCAATAAATTATACATTTTCAAAGAGATTAGGCATGAATTAGAAAAAAAGAACATAACAGAGCCAGTTACTTTTGGCCTTACTCAATCCAGACTTAAAAGCATGACTCTGCTGACTAACACATTGCATTGCTGAAGGTCAGCAAGATCTAATGCCTGACTGTACTGAGAAACAAATGAAACCATTCATCGTAAGCTGCCATGAACAAACGATAGCAAATACATCAAACAGAAATAATGGAAAACAGTGCAGAATGAGCAAAGATATCCTAAGAAATAAAGCAGGGTTGCAACTTTTTCATATAAGTCTAACCAGCATCACTTCTGTGTAATGTACATCTCTGTTCACACCTAAGACACCACCTAAATGTATTACTCACTACCTACTCCTGTAACTTCTCTTCATGTCAGATATATTTCTAAAATTAATGCATGATTTTCCATTTATTAGTGATGCTAACAAGGTGTACTTTGTCTGTCTGGGATGAAGTTAATTTTCTTTGTTGTAGCCTGCATGGTGTTGTGTTCTGCATTTGCAGCCGAGCACATTAATAGCACAGCAATGTTTTGGCTATTGCTGAACAGTGTTTGCACAGAATCAAGGTTTTCTCTTCTTCCCTGTCCCTAGCTTGGGATGGCAAGAAGCTGGGAAGGGAATTCAACTGACCCAAATTAGCCATACCACATAACATAATGTTCAGCAATAAGAACTGGTATAGAGGAAGAAAAAGGGGGATGAGGGATTGCTTCCCAGTGCAGCTGATGCTTGATGAATGGCTGGACATTGGTCTGCTTGTGGGAGGAGATAAGTAATTTCTTTTGAATTGCTTGTTTGATTTCCTTCATCTGCTAATTTGTCTTTATCCCAAGCAATGAATTGTTTCACTTTCATTTTTCTTATTCTCTCTCCCAACCTACTGGGTGGGGAGAGTAAATGGCTGTATGGGTACTTAGCTGCTGGTTGGGGTCAGCTATGTAAGGCTACACAAGGCTATGTAAATGTAGCTTTAAATTCAAATAGTATTTGTATCTTTAGTATAAAATATCAGAACTCTTTTAAGAGAACCTTATGCTACTCCAGAGAGTCCATGGTGACATACTCTACTGTATTACATTGCTTTTGCCATATTCTATTCGTGGAGTAGAGTGGAAAATCACACACAATTGTACAACACAAATTTTCATGCAAAGAACAGCACTGTGCTTTTCATACCTGAGACTATTAGTAACTTGACTGCAAAATCATTTCTTAAGAATTCTGTCACATCTCCTTCCCCTCAATGATATCATTAAAGCATATCAGCACTTCTTTCCCTCAATAACACATTATATGGACAAGATAAACACCATATCTTCAAAACATCAGTGAATGGCATTAGTTGTTCAATAAGTGTCATAAAATTGAAGTTTACAGTAACCAAATGATTATCAGCTGGTTTTCTGTGTTTGTTTGTTGTGTGGGCTTTTTTCTACCCTACCATTTCATGTGACATTGCAGTTATTCTTGTACGTAAATTCAGAGAACACAGACAAAATTTGAGTATCGTAAGACACAGGTGTTTCATTCCCATATATTTAGGATGCCTGCATTGTTTGGAAACGGGTAAGGCATGAGAGGTCTGCAAGGATGAACCTAGTACATCAGGTTACATTTTACCTTGACGAGCAAAATGCTTCTGAAGAAACGTGCAATACAAGAAAATAATGTAAAACAAAAGAAACACAGTAATAAGAACACCAATAGAAATAGGCTAAGGAAAAAGCAAAAGAAAGTGGAAAATGCATTCAAAACTTCCAAGGAAAAAACCCACCACAAAAAAACAAGGTATGATAATAGCTCCAACCAAAACAGAGTGTTTCAATCAGTTGTGGAGAAATTTACCAGTTTGTGTGTTCATGAGGGCAAAGTTATCCAGATGTTATACTGTGATGCTATTCACTCAGGCTATAGAGAAAAATTACAAGCAATGGCAGTCATCTCAGCGTCTTGCTGAAAATTAAATTTGGACAAATATGTATCTAATTGCATCACTAGGTAACCAAATTACTTCCTATATGAAAATACCCTGCTACATTTAATTACAAAAGCTAGTTTTCTTTGCTTATATTTCTTTGCTTATATTTCTTATATTTGCTTATATTTCTTTGCTCAGTAATCATTAATCATCCTACTTCAAACTGGCTGATGGTTCTGGTCTGGAACTTCCTCTTTCATCAATTACTTGGGTAGAAAATCTGTATTCTAAAAGTGTCATGACTTTCAAGGGAAAATTTCAGTTTTCATAAAAATTCTTAATTTTTTTTCTGTTAGAAAACTGTTCCCAATTACCTAGAAATGTCCTTCCTACACAAAAAAACTGTACTGAAGACAAAGTTAACAAGTTTTTCTGCCCTCACAGTCTAGAACTAGGTTGGTGAGGAGATACAGATCTCAGAGCTTTCAAATTCAACCAAGTGAGAAATCATTTCAGACATCTCAAAATCTATTCAGGAACAACCTAGAAATCCTCGGAAGCCTAGATGTCAGATCTTCAATCTGACCAAGATGCTCTGTAGACAAAATTCCTAAGAGTTGGAATTTAAGAATGTTTAGGATTTTCAAGGAGAAAGAGGGAGGGTCCCCAAAGCCTACTTAAAATGTTGAAACGAAACATTTTTTCTCTAAATAAAATTTTAGAATTTCAATTCTGCAGAATATGCCAGATGCTCCTTCCACTACAGATTTTTTTTTTTTCTCATTAGTTTTTGGTTTGGACTACTGAGCAGCACCTTTCCTCTGAAACTCTGGGGAAATACATGTTTCTGAAAAGTATGATCCTTTCTGATATATCCCTAAAGATAAAATCAGGCCGCCAATCTCCTGAAATATTTTCCAAAGCTTTTTGGGAATTGGCTTAAAAATACATTAAGTATATGCACATTCATAAATAAACACATATATATACGTATATACCTACTATATGTAAACATTTTTGTTCAATATCTAGTGACTGGTCCACTTGAATGATGTTATTCCTCTGCTTTAGCTACTTACTTAAGTTTTCATTCCCTCCTCCCCTCATTCACCTGATGGAAATATGTAGTCTTATAATGAAAAGTTTAATTTCTGAGCATTTATGTTTGGTTATGGTAATAGTTGTAAATGTACAGATCGAAGAAAGATTTATTTTTTCCCAATGGTTAATGCAGACAAGTACTGTGTACCTCCATCTGTCACTGACATGAGATGTGACCTTCTTAGATATTGTTTCTTCATTCGTAAAATGAAAATTATATTAACCTACTGGACATCAGAACATTAATTTAATTAATGTTTTGGGGAAAGAAAGCTTAGAAATAGTCAGATGAAAAGTACAGGAAAAAGTAATATTACTGCAAATAAAAGTAATATTGCTGCAAATCAAAAGACGTTTGGGCTGAATATATTAAACCAGCTGTTTTTAACACCAGGATTGATGGAGATATACCAAATTCCTAGTGATAATTCCAGTCTTTTTTTAAAATATCTAGAGATTACTTGCACTTCTGGCACTACTTCCATAATTATATCCTGAATAATACTGAATATTTGCAGTAGCTGTAAAGTTTAATAAATTTATAAATAAGGAGAAGTAAAGAAACCAAAGTATCATTCAGAAGTAGGCCTTTTATTTATGATTTTCTAATCATTTAAACAGCAACATGTTGCAGTATCATAAACACAGACATCATGAAATCACGACATCTTAGGTTTGAATAAAAGCAGCAGCTAAGAAGTGTAAATGCTAATGAAAACTAAGAGAAAGAGTAATAAAACCTGAAAAATAATTAATGCTATTTAAAACATCTGTAACCACTGTATCAATGGAGTTTCAGCTTTACTGACTTACAAGTCTTTCTTTTCTTCTTAGAGATAAACAGAGAGATTACCAAAAACAACCATACATACCCCCAAAACTGAAATTAGTATTTTCACACACAAAAACAAACAAACAAACAAAAAAACAAACCAGGTAGGATTTGTCCGTTATTTTACAACTCAGTTTCTCAGTCATTTCTCAATATATTAATAACACTGTTTATAACCGAGTCTAGAGCATTTCACAGTGTAATACTTTCAACCTATTTTCCTCTGCATTTAATTTGAATGACATCTACTATGCTAATTACTATTTGAATTCAAAGGGGAAAGGAGGGAGGTAAAAGAGGAGGGAAATGTAAAAATACAAATCAGTAGCTTTAGGAAAGTTTTAATCATCAGTTAAAACTGAAAATTCAAGAGGTAGAAAAGCTAATAAATAAAAAATGTTCTTGCACAACCACACAATAATTAGTGTGGGTATGCAATAACTAAACCAAATTTCTGGAGATGCCCTAAGGCAGGCAAAAAGTAATATCCAATATCCTTTGATCTATTTTGTGAAAGTTTAACTACACTTTTTGAGAAGAATTTAAATTAGTGCTCTGATCCACAAGTAAAATCCAGGAGCCAAAATGCAGGATCTCTTCCCCTACCTAAGCAGTAATTTGAAATTCTAAAGTGAAAAATAACCAAGCAATCAACAGTTAGATAACTTCACTTTCTCGGACAGTGCCACCTTGTTGAATTTGATAGCTACGCCCAACTCTGAGCAAGAGTAAGAACAAAGTCTCAATTCATCACACAGTTTCACCAATAACACCATATTTCTTTTCTGTAAGTCATCACTCCCCTGGTTTCAGGTTTCTTAAACCATTGCTCCTTCAGGAACTGGAACTGATTGCTCTCTTCTGCTCAACCAGCGAAGCCCTTTCAATTCAACAACATAGTGAACCGAAACCTCACTGTCCCAATGTTCTTTGACTGGATTTGGAAGTACTCAGCAGAGCATGAAAAGTGTTCCTTGTCTCATAGAGTCAACTTCCCACAAAAAGTGATTATTTTGTTTGTTACGTACATTCTTAGGACAGTTGTATGTTTAAATATATAAATGATAATATCATATTTTCAAAAAGTATCTATAAAGGATAATGAATGTAAATGACAATGACCTTCATACCCGTCTATTGTAAAACTATGAACCACTGTTTGGCACAGGCATTTCTTCATCTCGTTACTTTAACCAATGCTAAGATATTTTATCAGTTATGCATCTATTGACTGATCTCAATGTAAGGCTCATCATCACTCCTTTGCTAAAATGTACATCCCTGTGTAGAAAAAAACCCAAAGAACCTATTGGTCTATCCAGAAAAATCAAATTGCTATCATTATTTACCTTCAATTGTGTACAAAACAACCAAGAGAGTGAAGTATGAATCACTATAATCATATAAAGAGGATAATACTTGCAGCAGTAATGAGACATATGATAAGAAACAATAGGAATTGTGATTTTACTTGGAAAAAAATCTAATAAAAAAGTCTCTCAGAATTAAATTATAGTCTATTACATAGCACAGAGCTTTTCAAAATTGCAAAACTGCTGTCTTTATTTTATTATTCACCCTGAACTAGCAGCTCTCATAAACTTTCCAAATTCAATTGCTCCTACCCCAGCCCAATTTTCCCATCCAATTTGTATTAATACAATCACAGCACTGAATGGTTCCCTTGTGAGAATGCAGGCCCTTAAAAGAAAAGGCTAGATGTAGTTAAGGCACTTAACAAAGACATCATACTTTCCTTAAAGAAATAAAATTAATAAACTAGAAAACTTTACCTTACATGGTCAAATTTTAGTGACTATTTCTATACTTGAGTGTTTGAAGTCAGTAGACTTGCTATTAATAGACTAGTTATAGTAAACAGAAAGTCAAATCAGTATTCTTGTTCAAAACTCCTATAGATTCCTAGTAATCCCTGAATCTAGACAAATCACAATGCAAAATCAGCTAAACCACCAGGGAAGGAATTATTCATGAAAGTAAATGAGGATGGGAAAGACAGCCAAAGAAAATTCACATTCAGGCACACAGCAAGAGAGGCTGCAGTTTTGAAACGCACGGTACACCTCAAAACTCCACAATAAAGAATGTCATCCTCAGGACTAAGTCTGACACATGATCAAGAATAATTCAATCAATCATTGTTTTTTTTCTCCATTCACTAATCCAGTTCACTTGTAGAGTATGTGGAGCTAGAACTTGCATGAAGCACAACCATCTCTTTTTGAAGGAGGCACAAGTCATACTCAGAAAAAAAGTGTGATATGGGAGCTAGTCTCACTAAAGGTCCCCTTTCAAACCCAAGGGTTTAGAGGACCTCTGAATGCCAAGTGGCTGCATGTTTTTGCTGGACTCAGAAAGAGTTCTCCAGGGTGTCCATGGGTCAGATCAGAGCATGGATGAGGTAAAGAATGAAGAAAAAGCTTCCAGGAATGGCTAGTAACATGTTCAGCTTAATTTTTTAACCTTTTCATACTATGTTGCTTCCTGAGAGGTACAGAAATCATGGAGAGTAATAACTAAAATAAGAAAAAAGGAGAAGACACTACAGACATCAGAAAATTGACAGTATCTTGATTGTACCAGTAGTTTGGCTGGTATCTGATACAGGCTAGGAAGTTTTCATAGCTCAATTCCAAAAGAAATACTAGAGGAAGAAGAGACACTAAATCTTTATGGATTAAGTTTCTTCTCATCCTGACTTTGCATTCTGAATTGGAATGGCCTTTCACTGCGGCATCAACAATGACTTTTAGTATTAATTCAATTTAACTGAATACAATTTAATTGTTTAAGAAAAATTAGTATTTTTATTTCCTGCCTTCCTTGTATGAAACAAATTACTAAACTGCTTTCTGGAACCATGTAAAACTTGTAATGAGAGCACCCCTCCTTTAGGACTGGACCTACTGATTGAAACCCACTTACATGCCTGTACTGTCATCCTCAGGAGTGTTCTAGAACAGAATATGTTGTAAAAGCAAAGCAGCAGCCTGGACTGAGTCAGTCTCTAAATTCTTTATACAATTACCAGACAAAAATTGGAGCTGGGAAGAACATAAAATCTCAAGAGAAGGTTAGCTTTTTCAAAAACATGTTCAAATTCTATTTAATAAAGCTTTTGGAGTCTTGGAAAAATGTAAGAAAGCTCTACTTGGACAAGATAAAAGAATTTATGAAGTGATAATATGGAAAATACAGTCAGTATATGTGTGCCAAGAAAATGTGCACAATGGTTTGAAAAAAATGTCAAATATGTTTTCTGTCTCCTTAGTGAGTAATTAATATTTCAGTGTGTCATTTCTGCTTCTTGCTGCTACTGAAGTAAATATATTTTAGTGACTAATAAGCAAACAGTGATATGCTTGGGGTCAGGTATCATACCTTTGAATTATTGTTATTATTATTATTTTGATAAAATTTATTTTTAGTTTGAAATCTTGCAAGACAGGACACTTTCAATACTGATTTAAGTAAAAAATTTCACAAGAAATAAGTGTCTTAACCCACTACTGAATTTATCCTAAAAAGTCCTTTCGTCCTTTTGTGCCAAAAGTTATTTTAGTCCCCTAAAAGCATACAGTGGGGAAAAAACTCTCAAAAAGAGAATGAAAAAGAAACAAAAGAAGTCTAATTATCCTTAAGTGATTCAAAGGGTATTGTTCTTGGCAAATTTTCTCCTTGGTACAACCATTAGAATTTCTATTAATGTGGGGAATGAACAATAGTTATTACTATAACAAAAAGCATGCAGAGGAGAAGTAAGGAAGCACTCATCCAGGTACCACAGTCCTATGTGAGTTAGAGCAGCACAAAGTACTAAAAAGTAGAAGATTTGAATAATACCTGTTCTTTTTCTGTTATCTTTACTTTCTGTCTCACAGTCTTATTAACAATATTTCATCTAGGATTTCGAGACTACCCAACATTATCTTCTGCATCCTTGACTTCTCCCTGGGATTTCCTATGCAATACAAGCAGAAGAGCATCTCAGAACTGCAACCCATGTCTCCATGGGATCTGAGTTGTACTTAGAGGTATCTGTCTCTAGTTTTTGACAACGGATTTCCAAATATACTCGAGTTCCTGACAGGTGATTTACCTATGTTGACTAAATGCAAGGAGTTCAGTGAGAAGAACAGAAGATCAAATATTCAGATCTGTTCAGCCTACACCTGGGCAATCATACATCATTCTGCATTTTCAGAAAATAAATAGAAATTACAATCTCACATTTTGCAAGAAATGCTGTTGTGGCAGCAAATAGCCAACAAAAATGTATCTGCCTTAAAAAAAAAACCAAACCAAACCAACTTTAGTATGTTAGTATGATTCCAAATATTTTCAGTGATTATATGTATGAATGATATACCACTTATGATAAAACAGTGACCAAACTCTCCTCTTCCTTCCTTTAGAAGGCTTATAGGTGGATGCTTAAAAGATAGCAGCTTGCCATTCCAAGTAATCATTTAATCATGGTTCAGGCCCACTGGTATTAAACACAATGTTTAGCATAAGTAATTTGGAAGATACTCCTTTCAAAATGAAAAAAAAAAAAAAAAACACAAAACAAAACACTGAACCCAAAAGCACCCTCTAAAACAGAGAGGAATTGAGAGAAAAAATAAATTTTCAACCCTAGAGAGAATTATACACATGGATTAAAAAAAAAAATATGGGCCAGTCAGTACTTGGGTAACTAGAATCTAACTTGCACAAAACTCATATACCAAAATAGATAAATTAGTATCAGCTGAATTTTAGAAACAACACACTTTTTTGAGGCCTTCCTAATCAGAATCAATACTGTTCCGAATTCATATCTTGAAACAAAAATGGTTATTTATGGATTAGGCCAAAAATATTTGTTAAGTAAATTATTAATTCTAAGAGACTGTTTAAAAAAATATGAGAAGGGAAGGGTTGAAATCAAATGAAAGATAAGTTATTCTTTTGTTCATGAACTTTAGGTATCTGTGCAAACTGGCTGTATCCTTCTCATGTGAATGAGTATGTTTGGTGTGGGAAGAGCTCTTCAAAATCAGCTTCTAAGGAGCCAGCTGGAAAGAAGCAAATGATCAAACAAATGAGAAACAGACAATACTGTCAGTCAGCTCTTTGGTTTTAGAGAACTTAAAGCACATGATGATTCTTAATGGCTTGGTTTCCTTGGCAAAAAAATGAAATAATTGTTCAAGTCCCCGAGAGATCCATGACTCTCAGTGCTTAAAAGCTGTTTAATCTGGATTTGTTGAATTATACGCAGATTTGAGGACTTCATAATCTTCAAGCAGGAGGATTAATCAGTTAATACCTAGCATAAAATGTTCTATGAATATACTGAAACATAGGCACAACAATTCATGGAATTTTTTAATGAAAAACAAGACTGAACAAAACCGTGAGGAGGAAAGGCTTTCCATCATTTAAGAGAATACAGAGAATAAACACTTTTAAAAATATAGCATGAGTAAGAAAATGGGCACTGATTTAATCAAAATGTCTTTGAAAAATAGATACTCTAAAACCTCATTTAAGTGTCCCTTACATATCCAAAGTCTCATACAAAATGTCAGTAGCAAAAAAGTCCTATTTATGATAATACAGCATCCAAACTCAAAATACTGTATCATCCTGTGCAAATTGTTTACATATGTCACCACGCTATTTGCTGCCTGGCTCAACTAAATAAGTGGCACAGTAACAACGACGGTCACATCCTCAACAAATAGAACCAGCAGAGTGAGATTTAGGGCCATGCTGTGCCATTATGCAGTATGTCATATAAGTGGCTTCACAGCTACCAACTACTTAGGAAGTAAGCAGTCGTAGGATCTATTCCATGTAGGTATTAGAATAAGCTTTCTATAAAGCAAAAAAAATAAGTTATTTGATGATTGAAAGCAAGACATATTCTATGATTCAAATCTGCCTGATGTATTACACTAAAAGAGGAAGGAAGGATTATACAGTTACTGCAAGTGCTTCAAAAATCGATCAAATTTTCCAAGATTGTAAAGTTATGACACAAGAAAATGTCCATTAAGGCAGCAAAAAATTTAAAAATCATTGATTTCTGGGGGCTTAGGATCAATCTTTTTATGTCTGAAATTGAGTGTGCAACCCTCACTCAAGGGGCAAGCAATCTCTTTAACCCCACCTAAGGGACACCCATTCTACCTCACTTCAAAATCAGAAAGAATTGTTTTTACTTGTCAAACTGTCGTTTTCCTAATGATGACATCTTGCTTTTTCCCTGCCCGGTTTTACAGTCCTGAGTTGAGTGAAGATCAGAAATGAATGATCACTGTATTTATCAGTGCAAAGGAAGGATAAGGAATGCTATGATTCATCTCCGACACAATGATGCTAAAAGAGAAGCAATGCTGCTTTCTCAAGAACGTGATGATAGTTATAGGTCACATAAAGACTAGTCCACCATATAGGAAGTATCATTTAAATCCTCCTTCAACTGAAAGAAGACATTACCCCTATAACTATGAATCATAATAAAAGCTGTGCTTCAGAAAAAAATTTAGTTTTTCTTACTGTCACCCCTCTGATTTGCAACAAGTCCATCAGTTTTGTGCTTTTTAAAGGCACTCTCACACACACATTGTTATTATGCCACATCTTTTCCCCATCAACATGTTCAGGAGAGATACTTTTGAAGGAAAAAAATGGCAGAGGGAAAAGGAATTGGAAAACATGACAGTATCTGACCTTGAAAGACTTCTGTATTTTTCATTGATCATTAAGAATGGGAAATAATTATTAACATTGAGCTAGCATGGCAGTTAAAATTTCTTCTGTAAAGGAAATCATGGACTGAAACAAAGAAGAATCTTAAATTCTGACAGTAGTACATTGATAAGTATGATTGACTATACAAGGGAATTGAAACGAACTTGGTTTTTTTATGGCTCCATCCCTTTTCTGTTTAACAGTTCATTCTGCCATTTGCAAAGACATGCTATTCCACTTATTTTTTGAATAATTTTTTGATTTAAAATTAATGTTGCGAGGGCTTCAAGAAGTATCATAAAAGGTTTCAAAGACAGCAGAGTGATTTAATTTTTATGCAGTGAACCCTGCAGCACTGTATTTCAACTGCCATGATGATATCTTCATATTTCATAAATGTTCTTCCTTATTTCAGGATTTCAGGATTAATTCAGATGAATTTCAGGATTTATCTCAAAAGCAGGTTGAGTAAAAAGTGTATCTGTTGAATAACATGATTCCCTGGCATATACAAGTGGACTTAAAGAATCAAATCCTGCAGAATTATTCAAACATTCGGCTGTATTGTTTATATTCTCAAATTCTGATGTATTTTCCTCTAAAAATCTATTAATTCATGTTTTTACTTTTATAGACATCCATCTGATAAAAGAAAGTTGAAAATACATTTTAAAAAAAAATTACCTAATTTTCATTCTAATTCAGAACAATGAGGATTTTCCTGTATTAGGAATGTGTTTCATTGTCATTTATATTCAAAACAAGAGTCTTGGTTTTCTGACAACATCATTTTATGTGGAAACATAAATTTGAGGTAAAGTACTGTCATATCATCCAGAAACCAGTTGTTATCAGGGCTGAATAAGTTTTAGGATGCTTGTTAGAAATGTTTGTTACTTTGTGGGGGTTTGTTTTATTTTTTTTCCCTGTAATTAATTGTTTGCAAGATTTTGTAGCTTTTTAAAGCACATAATGTTAATGGGTCCTTATTTAAAAGCAGAACAATAAAATCTGACTGAAGCTCCTTCCACTAATACAAAGACCATAAATAAGGTAATTATATTTGTTGTGTTATTCAAAATGGTGGAGTTGTCTGCAGTGTGTACCTAGATATTAAACAGAGGTTTTTATTCCTGGCTTTAATTTTTACTTTCTCTGATGTATTACAATTAATCAAATCAATATTAGATATTTCTGTAAAAATACTTCACTTTTAATCTTATTATGTCCTAGAAATCTTATGTTTGTTCTTTCCCCAAACCAGAAACTTGATTTGTTTATGCTACCTCAGAGATATGTAAAAGCAAAAAAACAAAAACACCCCCAAAACAAAACAAACAAATAAAAACACACAAAAAAAAACCCCAGCACAAAAAAACTAGAACCAACAGAAATAAACAACAAAAAACAAACAACGAAAAAAAACCTCAAAACTAATACCTGGCTGTAAAGAATTCAGCAGAAACTGAACCACATACCCAGGTACAATGTTTTGGTTTTTGGTTTTTTTTAAATTTTTTCATATAACTTTTTATAAAAACATTAATAGCAGCATTCTCTACCCTTAGGTTAATAACATTTTCCTTTTCTATATACATTCAGTGTCTTGCAGTTTATTCACTCTAGGTTCTAAACACTAAGGAGAAAAATCCATAAGATATGCATATTTCAACTGTGAACTTTATAGCCTATTATGAACTCACATTTGAAACTTTCATCAGTATTATTATTCAATATTTTGTTATGACCAGTTATCATCTTTTTTGTATTCTGTTTGCCTTCTGCAAACATATTTCTGCTACTGCTCCTCAGTTACACTCCAGCAATAAAGCAAATGACATAAAAAAGTTTGTTTTATTGAATAACATATCTACTGTCTAGAACAAGTACAAATTGCAATTGATGAGCAATTACTAAACTCCAGGAGTTTAAAACTGGAATTCTCCTTTGGGCTTATATACAAAATATTAACCATGCAATAATTAGATTTATAATGCTGTAACTCAACATTTTTTTGTACAAACCTATACTCAATGCTTTCTTTTGTACAAATCCAGCATAGCTATATGCTATTGAAAAGTATAATTTAAGACTTAAACTTTGTAAAGAATCTAGACCATATTTTCCAAAGGAAAGAACACATTTAAAATGTGAAAATGTGTAAGTACTTAGTATTTAGTGCACCTGAAATTGTATTGTCTTAATAATGAGTAGAATAAACCATTAAACAGGGCTAAAATACTTTGTCTAACTATGACATAAGTGGCATAATCCCCTAAGAAGATTTTTCTCCCCAGGAGGATAAATTTTAATTGCATTTTTTGTCAGTAGGAAGAATTATGGAAAATGATTTGTAGTTACAAAAGCTCTATAAACTAGTGGAAGATATACATTCCCAAATGTGACTAGTGGACCAGATGCTTTGAAAGTCATGAATGAAAGAATTTCATTTCCCAATTAAAAAACAGCCAACATATTATATTATTAATTAGCATATGCATATATTCATAAAAAGGGATTGAGCGTGCCCGATTAGTATGTTTATTCACTGAATTCTACTGAATTCTATGTGCTTAAGGTTAGGCATACAAACTTATACTTCTGCTTGAAGATCTGTTGAGGATTTATGTGAGCCAGGCACTCAGGAGTTTTGATAGAAGGGTTCATACTGTTACTGCTGTTAATGACGAGTCCTAGTCTTGTTAAAGAGAAAAGGCATGTTCTGTCCCATTTAACTAACATCATCTGTATTTTACTGACGAAAAGTATAATAGGAAGGTGAACTTGGGTGGTTTCAGTCACTGTAATCAAGTCATAAAATGGACCACATGGGCTTCAGGGTAGCTTCTGGAGTAATTAAAGAGGAAAATAAAGATGAAATGATATAGATTTCTGGTAAAGAAGGTGAGAAATCAGTTAACAAATCACTGAGAAGTCAGGATGAAATGAAGAAAAAAATGAGGAAGTAAGTCAGACTTGCAATGGAAGTTCTACACTACCACCATAAAAAGGTCACCTCTAAAATAACATTGTTGTATTAATATTGAGGCAACTAATTTAATATTAAATAGTAGTATATTAAAATGAATCTCTAGTGTAAAGTGAGAGTTTGATTCCTATTCTTCTGTCAGCATCCTTATTCAGGACACCTTACCCATACTAAAAAGGGTCAGTCTCATGTGAATGCATAAGCAAAGGAAATTACTCCCATTTTTGTAAGAAAAATCACATGTTCATCTATTAATATCATTCCTATCAATGTAGGCCCTACTCTCCCACCTTCAAAGCACACCTCGATGACATTAATCTAAAATTATTTCATCTGCAGCTAGGGATATGCTTAACATAATGGAGACACTGCAAAATGAAACCAATTTATATTATACAAATTGGTTTCTTTGCTCTAAAAGATCAGAAGAAGTGGTAAGGCATTTTATTATGGGTGTGAGGGAGGAAAAGAGTTGCAACACTTGAAGACTGGTTTCATACAGCTGTGCTTTTTACAGAAAGACAGGTGTTAAAAGATTCTGAGGAAACACATCCTGTAGATCTTAAGATTTGGGTTAGATCCTCTTGAAAAATCTGAAGAATGAAAGATTTAACCCAAAAGAACATTAAGTTTTAATAGCTTTGCATGCCTAGGCTCACCCACCCTTGTTGAAACACATATAACCAATATGTAAGACATTTTCCAGCATAACAGTTGGTGCAAATGGTCTTTGAATGCTGCTACTAAAAGACCTTTAAGTATCTATCACTACTTGAATAGACAGGATGGCCAACCACTCTCAAACCATGGAGACTTTTAGTTATCCCATGTAAAATGCTTCATGCAGCCCCGTGGTCACCAAATCCATTATTCAGGAAGAACAACCTCTATCCCTTCCCGTTTGGTTTCTGCAGGACCACTAGCAGTGGTTTGGAAATAATTCTACAAGGAGATTCAACTCCATATTAGATCATATGTAAAATGAAAGATACATTTCTCCTCTTGGTGCTTTGCTACTCATGTGCTCAGATACGCATACTGAAGTCAACTGAGGTCTCCTTTAATTTCATCGTGTTAGACTGATGTATTTATAGGAAAAGAAGAGCAAAATAACATATGGAACCAGAACTTGACATAAAATTGTTCTGCATAGTTCTGTAAGCTTCAAGGAAAATACCCACAAATGCTTGCATATAGTAGACACAGATTTCAAGAGGACTTGTCTTCTAAGAATTAAAAGCATTGATAATGTGAGAGAGTGGCATGCCAATACAGCAACAAAAAATTGTTCAAAGGCCTTTCAGACATAAAATTGTGAAGCTGGTTTATCTAAAAGTGAAGAAATGCTTGAGATCTCAATATTCCTCAAGTAAAAGCAAGAAAACATTAAATGCCAGAGTACAAGTGCACTGCACATATTAACATACTTCAGTCAGTCTTAAACCCATATAATTCAATTTCTCACAGTGTTATTTAGTAAGTTCTTAGGTTCAGTTTTCTGTGAGAAGATAACCACACATGTTCCCATTTTCGATGGGAAGATTAAGGACCGCATAACACAAAGAAGGAAAATCCTATCTTACATAAGATAAAAATGGCTTAAATCTGACAGACTGAAATCAAGATCTTCCTTTTTATATTGGGCTCTGACTCTAAGCCACCAATACTCTCATTCCAGAGGTTATCTCTCAACAGAAGTCTTGAGAAACATTGCAGAAATATGCATGCAGGAAGCTTCTGTCATAGCACATAGTATAATAATTTCAAATCAGTATGACACCTTGCTATTCACTGACTGACAATTCAGAAATGCTTTAGATAGGTAAAGTCCTTGCTATGTGGCTTATTCATGATTTTCTAAGCAGAGTTGCAGAGACACATTTTAGAGAATTTTTCAAATCTATTAAATTGCACTCAACAATTTGTCTAAAGTAATTTTGGTGAAATTAAATATATTCCTTGATTCTTGCTCCTTTCTCACCTCTCTCATCATCTAGATAGATAGCTATTATAGTAAGTAACGTCAGAGTTCAGACAAAAATATCAGGTAACAACTGTTTCTAGTGAAACTATTATTCACACAGGTACTTTCTCTTTTGTTTATTTTTGCAACAATAAAATTTCTGGATTTGTTTAACTTGATTATGACATTGAGTTGTAAATGTCAAACATCGTCTTTTAATTACTACAATTATTTATGCTTTTGTTAGAAATTACAGAAAACAATTGAAAGAAGTGTTCATTTAATAAATCAGCATTTCATTCAGGTACAAAAAGCCACAGACTACAAGGTAAAGGCTAGCTCAGTTGGTTAGAGTATAGCGCTAAGAACACCAAGACTATGGGTTTGATCCCTTTATGGGTTATTCACTAAAGAGTTGGACTCGTTGAACCTTGTGGGTCCCTTCCAACTCAGAATATTCTGTGATTCTGTAAAAGGATAAAAGTATTTTTACATTCACCAGTGTAAATGCATGTTCAGTTATGAACAACCTTTGCAACAACTGTTATCAGTAAAGAGAAATATTCACCTAATTCACCTTAAATTAAGATATGAAATCTGTTTAGCAACTTAATTTAAGAGGGAGGACTACAAAGATAAACATACTTACACAGTATTTGAAATGGTGTGCAAAATAGTGCATGTTTTGAGTAAGTCTGCATTTATAAACCTTCTCAAAACTGGCTGGGCTTTTAATGTTGTGTTCAGGCAACCTCCTGTTTGTTTTCCCATCAGTGTAACATCACTGCATAAACACACAGACAAAAAAATTAAGAAATACATAGTGAATTTTATTGACCAGCCACATTAGCTACAAGAGAGGACACTGATTCTGAATTCCATAAATGAGGCTGTTAGTCTTATCACATGTTTCTGCACTTTACAAACAAAGGCCTTGGCATTCTTTCACTCTGCATGGCTTGTCTTCTCACTCAGCACTTAGCTTTGCATCAGTTCTACTTGCTGGAAGCTCTTTATTCAGTTTTAGTCTAATACTGATGATTATTACCAAAAGGGCAGGCAGAAAAGTGGGAGTGAAATGTGAACATAGAACTTGAAAAAGATTACTCTCATCACTGGTGAGACAAGCATCACATGTGATTTCCTGGTTGCCATCAAGGCTCTTATATGTTTGAATGGAGAAACTATTTAGCAAAAACTGTCCAAAGAGAGGAAACACATTTGAACTCTAATGCTGCTGAGAAAGCAGCATGTGAAAGTTTCCCAAGGACTGACAAGCTCTAGAGACCAACTGTTCCACTGAGACTGCAAGAGTTGATACACTCATGACACTGACAACCTGTTAGAAGGGCAAGGCCACGGGCACACCCAGACATCAACAAGACGTTGTACAACTCATGCCATCCAAGAAATCTGTGGCTAATACACACAGACAAAGACTACAGCATCATTTGCAGCCCTGATGAGTGAACAGGCCCCTGAAGTTCTTCCTCAACACCTACCTAGAAGCTCCTCCTGGCATGTCTGCACAGCCCTCTGCTTCTGAGTAGACAGCCACATTGACTTTCCACCACTCCTCCTCTAAGTAATTGTAAGCAAGCATGTGAGTAAACTCTGTGAGAAAATAAGTAAACTGTTGTGTGAATTGTTATCTGTGATTAACAATAATGGTTTGATTTACCTAATAATAATGAATAAAAGGTGTCCTAAGCAATACTGTTTACGATTTGTATATCACCTCAACTATTTGTTCTGCTAGGGAAAAGGGAATTTTCAACACTGACAAAGAGGCAGTATGACAGCTGTTTGTGGAGATGAAACCAAGAGAAACAAGATCTTAATTGTCTACAGTTTTCTAGGCCTCCAGTAGAGAACATATTAGCTAAGAGCAAAACTTGAACAGCATGCTGACATTCATTGAGCTCCAAAAAAAATGGTCATGCTGCCAAATGCAATTTTTCCAACTGCCAGTAAGGTTTGGTAAGTCCAGTGTCCTGTGACCTTGATCAGAAATTAAACCCTTGCAGACACAAGGGTAGATTTCCACTAGAGAAAAGGGTGAAGAACAGAGGCAACTAGGGACAGGGCAAGAGGAAATGGCCTCAATCCGTGCCAGGGAAGATTCAGGTTGGACATCAGGAAGAATTTCTTCACTGAAGGGGTGGTTAACCATTGGAATGGGCTGCCCAGGGAAGTGGTAGAATCACCATCCCTGGAAGTGTTCAAGAAATGACTGAACACGGCACTTGTTGCTATGGTTTAGTTCATATGGTGCTGTTTGGTCAAAGGTTAGACTCAAAGATCTTGGAGGTCTTTCCCAATCTTAACTATTGTATGAGTATATAAAATGAAAGGAGATTATGTTGACAGAAGCTGCTTTTGTGGGGCAAACAGCAGAAAAGTAATTTTTCAGAGTTTTGATTACTGGAATTGAAATAAGCTGCTGACTCAACAGCACTGGCAGCAGATGCGTAAGCCAGAAAAAGGTTCAGGGAGTTTGAGAGAGTAAAACACAAACTGTAGCTGCTTATTTTCTATTATTCATCACAGATGGCTGTTGAATTGCCTTAAAGTAGGTAGTAAAGGGCCAACCAAAAACTGGAACTAAAACATGAACGTATCTTCCCTGCTCTTTCCCTTTTATGTTTATCCTGGTCACATATGATTAGCATCACAGAACTGGATGATCCCAAGCTTGCCTTATCTACTTTGAAAACAAGATCTGACATCATGTACTTAGCTGTGTTTTCAAATGTGAGCAGTCAAGTGCCTGGAATGTCACAGTTCATTTTTCTTTCCAGTCACAGAAATAATACATTAACCCCTGGCAGCTGCAAGAAATTAAATTGAAAAGGCAAATCTGGCCAAACATTTAAAATTTAAACCACTGTATTGCAACATATGTGTGCAGTTTATCTGTTATTGTGTTTGTACATGACATTATATTAACATGGAATTAAACAGCCCCACAGTAAGAAATCAGATAGGACCTCTTCCCCTGTAGTAAAATCCCTCCTACACAAGACTAGCAACTATTGTGGGCTAAAACTCCTATTATAACAAGTGCAACAATGCTAGAAACTACAAGCTGCAATTTTAACTACAGAAGTTATACTCCTTTACTTCTCATTTCGAAAACGTTTTCAATACATTATATTGACTTATTCTGAAGTTTCCTTCATTTGCTCATTCCAACTGTTTACTTCTGTTTCACCACATCTCTTTTCTGCTTGTCCAGCACCATCTGAAATCTCTCTCCAGAGCAGAGACAATGTATTGTGATAGAGAGTGAATCGAGTTAATAGCCACCCTTGCTGCATTTATGAGGCATCAAAGAGTTGTAAGGGGAAAATGCAACTATGGAAACAAACTGTTTCTTCATTTTAGTTCTTCTTTTTATTTTTTTTTCTCTTTTTCCTGGATTGTATGCCTTTGTCCACAGAAAATTTGGAGAAATTCTCTAGGGGTAGTAGGACTCCTATTTGCTTAAGTCATATCAGATGTCTGTCCTAGAACTGTACATGATAGAAACAAATATAAGTTATCACTGGTTCTATTTGCCTTTAACAAATGACAGCAATAAATAAAAGAATACACTGGACAAGCACTCAAAGGAAAATTTTTTTAAAGGAATTGAGGAATCAACTGGAATAGAGGCATGAAAATATAAATTGTTTCAGTCTTACTAAATTTTTTTAATTATTATATTCAGATTACACTTTTAGTCTATTGCTTTTTAAAGTACAAAATTGTCTTTGGTTTAAGGTATTTTGCTGCAACATATTCAAAATAAGTGAGTACAAGCTGCCCTAGGGTACGACTTTGTCAATCATAGGAGTACAACACTTGAGTGCAATTAGCACCT
This sequence comes from Manacus vitellinus, assembly GCF_001715985.3. Lineage (NCBI taxonomy): Eukaryota > Metazoa > Chordata > Aves > Passeriformes > Pipridae > Manacus > Manacus vitellinus. Next base: position 55,935,221 of record NW_021939396.1, on the reverse strand, counting down.
GAAATAGCTACATCGGATGTGTTATCCATGAATTTTTTTCCTAATTTATATGGAAAAAGAATAATAATTAAAAAAAAGCTATGAAGAACCTTCTTCACCTGCAAATATCTTAACTACTTACTCAAATCACTCAACTGCCCTCAATCATATGCAACCACCATGACCAGAACATGACGGTGGCTTGGTAGAGCCCTCTACTGATTAAAGAGCATAAAATTAAACTATATATTTCACTCCTCATTTCAGAGTAGACAAAAAGCAAATATATAAGTAGCATATCATTACTGACAAAGGCAATTTTCTATTTAAAATTTGTTTATTGCTGGTAAAGCAAACAAAAGTTCTGGACAGATGAAGCATAACAACAGACAAAACTGTAGAATTATTCTTTAGAATTATTATTTTAGAATATTGAGCAAACAATATTGTGCACTAATACACAGTTTTAATGTGCACTAACATATAAATTTTATGTTTCACAATTTTGATTTACCATTAACACTGAATATTGGAATTATCATCTCTGCCAGCATAATGGCAGGCAGAGAAAATACCATCATGTCCATGCTAATATATACTACAGGAAGATAAAAACAAATAATATTTTCTTCTTCTAAAACCTGTTCTCCACATTTTAATTCTGTATCACAATTTATAACAGGAAGAAGGTATCAAAGAAGACAAGAATTGGAATAGGAGATGAAACATAAACTTATAAGATCATTAACAGTAAAGTACTGCACAGCAGAGTTGCCATATGTGTGATTTACCTCAAAAAGTTCATGCAGTAAATAGTATTTTAGAATTACTGTTAGAAAATTAAACATAGAACTAAATCATAGTATTGTGAACACTCACATCCAGATTAAATCATTAGGAAATGCAAAAGTTAATATTTCTAAATCAATGTTACCTAGTTCAAGAACACAGTAGTTTGTTTTCCACTTTGTTTTATTAAAAACGTATTATTTCATATTTTTCTGTTTCATACTTCAGTGAAGTGAAAGGAAAAGGCAGAGGAAAGAGTTCATAACTTTGCTGTCACTACTATTTGACTGAAGACCCTTTCCCATGTTACCAGAGTAGACAGATGCATTTTGGTAACTGTTTCTTGGCAACAGGAAGGAAAGTAAGTGTCATCTTTTCTTTCCCTTTGTTTTGTTTTGTTTCGTTTTCTAACCTCACAATGAAGCATACAGCTTTGGAGTTAAAGAGACCATGGACCTGTGGTAATGTAAATTATTATTTTGCATTTTCCATAACTCTTCTTGGAAATACTTTGCTGTTCAAATTTTAGTAACATTAATAGGATTTAGATATATTTTGCTGCATCTGTGGGTAACAGAGCAATAGTAGGTAACAGATTCTAAATCAGATTGCCTAAAGAATCCACTGCATGGATATTTACACGAGGTTGCCAAAAAGCCTGGCAAGAAGCTCATTCTTGTGAGCCAGAATTGCAAGCCTCCAAGATTTTTAAAAGCGGAGAGGAGAACAGCCCTTCTTGACTTGGACTTGGAGTGCCTCTCGCATCTACGTAGATTAGTTTTGTTTAATCATGATAGGCTCGTTTTGTCTATAACTATGGAACAATACGGGACAACTACTACAGAAGTTGCAGAGACCTGAGGAAACTCAAAACCAACCACTTGTTTGTATTTTAAAAAGCTGTCCTGTTACATATCTAAAATACTATGTAATACAACAGCTAATATTTTACGCTGTCATAGATCCACATGGAATTACAAGTTACTTAACTGAATACTGTTTGAAACCAAATTGACTGAGAAGTAGGGAAAATTTACAATCATAATTAGTGTATGTTTGATATAATTTCCATTTAAACTGCAGAAAAACTTTATAACACTAATTACTATTAGTTTTCTTAGTATACTTGATGAACATGCCCTGTTTCTCATCTTCTGAACATTAATAAATATTAGATTAGAGCACTGTGTTAAAGTACATTACTATCTGCTCCTTTATACACATTCAGATATACATTTTATGAACTGTGTGAGACAATGTAATATAGCTTAGAGAATACACTCTAAATACAGTATGTCCAGTAACTAAATAGATCTTAATCATATGCAAGCAAAAAATCTCTTTGAATAGTGTCACATATTTTTCAAACATGAAGATAAAAACTCATTTGGAGTTTACGGTAGCATTGGTTTTTCACTCAGCTAGTATCTTATATTTTCCTCTGCTCTAAGCTAAGCATGCATTATATGGAAAACATGCCAAGACACAAAAAACTGGCACTTCCAGAGTGATATGTTAAGTACAAAACCCATTTCCATTTATTTTTCCTTTTAGTTTTTGGGACATAAACAGCCATATAACAACATTACTTGGTATTTTTATTACTACTACATAAACTCAAATACAAATAACAATGGTTTTTAACTTAATAGCTCAGGAATGAAACAGCAGGTTAGTAGCTTAAAAGGCTACTGTATTACAATGTAATCATACCACATTCAAAATAAAATGAGAGGCTATCTCTGTTCAAGAACTAAATATCCTAAGGTTTAAATACAGTGGTCCTCCATCCATTCGTCAGACAGTAAAGCTTTTGTCATATTCAGCAACCTAAATGAAACGATAGTTTAGTGAATAAATTTTAGTGAATAAATAAGTCTAAATTTTAATATTAGCAAGATAAAATTATTTATGTAGATAAACTTAGATTCAGGAGCACAATTGGCATTTCTTTTTTCCTATACTCAACTGAATCTCAGATCTCCCAATGCCATGCAAATCTAATAGTTGCATGTATCCTTCTCCAGGAAGAAAAAAAATAATTATATTAAAGAGTCAGTGTAAATCAGTGAGGTGAACAATCAGCTATCACTTCAACTGTAGGCTTATCTTACTACTAGCTGTGTGACATATAACTCAGAAAAGTTTTTCCTTCTCTTCTTCTCAAAGAAAGGCCTTTCTTTACTCTCAAAAGAGAAATTTAGTGATGCCACGTGCTGAAATACCTCATCGTCAGTTGGTGCTTCAGAAAAGCCTGCTGTTTGTCCTCACACTCTTCATGCAAGTGTGACTGTTTCTCTCTAGTTAACAAATTTTAGCTTGCATTAAACCTTATCAGTAAACATGGCAGTACTGCAAAATCAGCAATTAAGGCCTCAATAGCTTCCACCAATTAGAGCTGTTGTGTGCCAAGAGCTACAGCAGAGACAGATTGTGCGCCGGGTTTATTAACTCATTCTTTTTGCTGTGGAACAGCTAAGTGCCTCTTTTCTGGCCACATTAAAGTACATATAGTTGTTTTACAGTGACATACGCCTCTGCCTTAAAAAACAAAACAAACCCCCCAGAAGGCTGTGAATTTTTCATTTGGGAGCTTTCATATCTATACCAAAGCAACTACTATCTCTTTAAGGGAAATGCAATCCAGCATTGCTACACCTGTTGCTATGCAGACAGCAATTCTTTTACTGTTTTCAGCTTTGAACTATCTAAACAAAATTGTTTTCCACTTCTGTTTGTACCCTCATCCTCCCCTATCAGTGCTTTCCCTGATCCTCAGAAAAACTGTACAAAACAAATAATCTGATGGGGACCTCATCCACATGAGTGACCATTTCTCCATCAGTATGGGGGGAGAAGGGAACTTACAGTCAAGCTCTAGAAATCCATTTGCATATACATGATGGCAGAAATGGACAATAAATTTATATGGAGAGAAATCTTTCAGTGAAAAAAAATACCAAGAGACTTTGAAGGATAGCTTTAACATTTCAGATGTTGGAATGTAAGCTCTTTCAGGCAGGGACCACAATGCTGTTAGGCATTTCTATTCTTCCCAGCACAGTTCGACAATGATTAATTTGCACTGCAGCACTAGAAATCATGAGCAATTATAAACTGTGGTTTTCCAAAGTGCTGCACACCTTCAGCATCTTTTTTATTTAAATGCAGATAAAGAGGCAGGCCTACAAGAAACCGTTGTATGAAAGTCAAGATTTCTTTCAGCAAGAGAACACGCATTAAGGTTAAATGTTAGAAAATGTCATTCACTGCATCTGTCAGAATAACTAGAATGCAATATTAACAGCAATTCACATAACAGAGTCCATTTAATATTATCAATAATATTTCACACTGATTTTGAAACTGAATAAAAAAGGAGAAACCAAGATGCATATGTAACAAAATTTATATTTCATGAAACTTAATTGCTGTAACTAGGGCACAGGGATTAAAGGCCTATGCCTAAGGCATCTGGTCTTGATATTGCACAAGCATTTCAATTTTTGGTTTCAAAAATTAAGTTTTTTAACTGTCTTGGTACTGAAAAAAAGCTGAAATGTGAAATCTGAACAAATCCCATTTACAAGAGATGTATTCCTAAAATTTCTTATTTACCTAGAAAAAAAATTTTCATGATGAGGAACTTAACTGTTCAGCTTAGTCTTTAATAGCATTTTCTGGGATTGATAGAATTTTATGAAATTGCTGTAACAAAGGACTGAATGAAACTTGATCAAAACACTTACTGCTATGGTGAGCCCTTTGGCTGGCATGTGACACCTGAAAACACACTTTCAGAGATACGTGCACAATCAGAGGTGCCTAATGCAGGTTTGGCCCTCTTTAACAGAGGTCTTTCCTCTGTATTCGTATATAAATTCATCGAAAGCCTAACTTAATGAACAAACACTAGTGACAAAAATTAAGAATCTCTTGGTAATTATGTATTGCTGGTTGAGCTTCCATTTTCACTATTTCAGTCATGATCATCTTAACAGCAATGCAGTCAGCTAGGCTTTGTTTTATAGCACTCTAAAGTTGATTTCAAAGGGTGTCAGCAGCATTCCTCATTTCAAATCCCCTGGTTTAACTCAGTTCATCTATTGTGCATTCAGCTCACTCATAAGCATTAGAGAGAGTGCACTGTGGCACTACTGTGGGTAAGCTCAGGTCAATGAAAATCAATATAATTTACAACTTTTTACATTTTCCTAGACTTAAAAGCCTGACGTACTGAAGGAGACTGTATTTCTTCATATGCTTTTCTACGGACATGTAGATATTTGGCCCATTATTTCAACACCTTTTAATTAGTACAAGTAAATCAATTAAGTATATTAGGAAGTGTATCTGTTTGTTTGAATGAGAACAGGTATTCATTCTTTCTAGTAACTTTCCAGAAAGGAAAGTCTTAGTTTTGCTGTTGGAAGATCAATATTCACCTACAGCCTGGTCTAGGAAATGTTTCTGGTAAGTCACAGATGGGAAAAAAATGGATTCTGAGGAATCAAACAAGAGGCATCACCTCACTATAGTTTTAAATTTAATTTTGTTCAGATTGTAGTGGAGGATATATTCACCTTGAATATTTTTTTTTAGGTGAAATTACTATAAGCCACAAAATAACATTATACAGAAACACGGCAGAAATGACTCATTTGTCATTTCAGAGGAGAAAGGTAAAAAAATCCAGGCAAAAATTATTTTCTGACATCAAGAATTCTGGAAAATACACCTCCAAACCCATTTTGAAATGTATTTAACCTCTGGGTTCTCTTGGGACACAAACTACATTATGTTATGATCATGTCGAAATTATGTCAAAAATATTTACAAGTAACATTTACTTTTCTATTTTCTCCTTCAGTTCAAAAAATCCCAAAGCAATACATCTAAACACTGTAGGTATATTATTGTATAAAAGCTGCTAGAGCAACATTTGTCCTCAAATAACTATACTATGAGGTCCACCAGTATAAATTTTCCTCTCATTGCCCATAAATCTCATCTAAATCTATTCCATTGCTGCTGTACAGATTCCCCCTTATGTTTCACTGTGAGGCTTCCATTTTCAAAGCACCTCAGACACCTAATTTTGATAGTTTAAGCAATGTTCTCTACCAGCTGCTAAACTGTTACCATTAGTTAAAGCGCCCTTATACAATTTGTAAGCATTATCTTCATCCCAAATGATTAGTAAGTGTCTGAAAATACTCTACAGGCATTCAGACGTAATTCTTCAAAATAACCTGAAATCTTTTGAAATGGCCATGATCTGGTAATATCCTGTTTGGCCTTTGGGTCTTGAGCAAGTCCTACAATGTGCAGTTGCTTATATTCTAGAAATAAAGCCTTTGCATTCACATATCTACTTTTCTTTTTAAAAACTGCAGTGTTCTTCTTTATTAAGAACTCTGGGACCATAAAAATAATTCCATTCCTGTTTTTCTGCAATGACATGAGATTAGAGTAGTCTGTTTCCTTTCTTTTGGTCCGTATTCCTTTTGCTACATTTTTAATATTTATATATTTAATACATCACATATCATTATTGGGAATAAAAGGTGTCAGAGATTCTGTTCTATCAGGGAAAGATAGATCTCAGAATTTTTTACTCTTTCTCCTACTTTTCTTTAGGATGGATCTACATTAGAATTTTTATTATTAAAAAAACCTAAAAGTCCAGATGATTCAATGATTGGAAAAATGTAACATCATGAGGGAACTGGGTTTCATTAAACACATTACTACCTAAATGTGCTGACATTGCATAAGCTTCAACCAGTATGCATCATATTAGAAAAGGCTATCCAATATATTTTCAACCTTTTCCTTTGAGCTATGACCCACTGAAGAGGATAGAAATCATTTAGTGATCTCAAAGTGATTTCTTTTCTGCAGGAAAAAAAAATATTTTTTTTATTAAAGGGAAACCAGGACCCTGAAAATCTTGGTTGCTACAAATCTCCTTCTGGAAATGTTCACACCAGCATTACTGCAATGGACAACCCATAATTTGATTTTTCCCCCTTTTTTTTTTCTTTTATAACCTTAGACGTTTCCTTTCAATAAATGCTTCTGTAGTGCTTTTTTATTTCACATATTGTGTAGATAGATTTCCTAAAGAAAAAATGCATTTTGCCATCTCAAGAGTCTGAAAGTGGACTCGACTGATTCACTCTATAACCTGCACAAAGTCCCACAGACTTTCCTCTGTGGAACCATACAAATACACGCTCCTCATGCTGAGCTCCAAGATATTATGGGTAAAATGCACAACTTAAGCCTAAGCATTAGTATTGCTTAGCAGAATGGCGTTGGTGTACACATACACAGAGTATGGTGTTTCAATTTTTTTTTGTGGAAGAATATTCCTTTCATAAAATTTGGAAATGAGAAAACTCTGATATCTTCTCAAAATCTGACCAGTGACGCACTGCACAAGGAAGAAAAGAGATGTTGCAGTAACATCTCTTCCTTCACCCCACTTTAATCAGGATTGTTGTATTATGCAACATGTATTTGACAAATATGGCTAATTTCTGCATGTCTGGGGTCAGAAATTTACATCCACAATTGCAGACCAGCAACCCAAGCAGTTATGAAATTACCTCATATTCTGCCACATAAGATTTGAATAATTGTACCTTAAACATTTTCAATATCTACCATTCAACACTTCAGATTTTGCACTACAATTCTGCCTCAAGGCAAAAAAGACATAAGGCCTATCATAGTTAGCAGTTTCAGACTTCTAGCATTCCTATTTGTGACACTTGTTTCTAAGATGAAAACTGATGAGCAGACAGGAAGATCTGGGGGGAAAATGCAAAATATTTATTTTCTTTATATACAAAAATCTAAAATATGTCAGATACCTGAACAAATCCGGACTGTAAAGAGAGAATTCATAGAAGAATTCAGTGAAACATATTTTCCAACCAAAAGTAAAAGTCTTCATACAACATTAAAATAGACAGTGAATCTGGCTGAGTGGTGAGGTTGGACCAGGTGACCTCCAGAGGTGCTTTTTAACCTCAGCCATTCCATAGTTATGCAACTCAAATTACTAAAAATAAAATTTGAATTATTCTAATGTTTTCTATACAAATGTAGCACCTAATAATACTTTGACCATAATCAGCACTAGCCAACATGTCTTAACAGAGAATTTAACAAGAGTTTATAGTTGAGACAGACAAAATAAAGAAGTGGCAGATGAAAAGAGATTATACTAATTTCACAAACAGAAAAGTTCAGCACAGAAAGCCTGTTTCCCATTTACACTAAGAGCATTCACTATACTGGCAGTATAAGGGGCCTTAACACAGTTTTAAATTTATTTTATGTAGTGTACAGTGGGCTTAGTATAATTTAGAATAAGGCTGGAATGAATTAAAGTGCTCAAGATTACAAATTTTATCTCTGAAAAAGACTAAAATTTAACTTTCCTCATATAGATTCCAACATATAAGTACAAAGATTTTTGTCTTCTTGAAAGAGGTTATTTCATTAACAGTGCAAAAAGCTCCAAAACACATTTCATAGTTTAAGATACTAGGACTACACAAAATAAAAATCAGTAAAATATCATTTTTTTTACTACCCTTCTTGTTACAACTATGGAAAATCAGCCTTCTCTCTTTCTTGTTATGACGCTATTATTATCATACTATTATATACATATATATTAAACATAGTGTATGCCTTATTATTATCATATTAATCTAGTTTATTATATTAATCTAGTTTATTAGTATATCAACTTCAATTAAAATTAAGGCTTTCTCCATTATTAGTTTTTATTCATATACTTTATTATTTCACATTCGCACATCATACTAGAACTAGATAACAGTTACTGTATGAAGTAATTACTTTATCAAAGACTATACTATCTAAAAGTAGTCTGACAAATAAAAACAAAAATAAAAGTAATTATAATAAATATAAGTTTATAAGAATAAACTGTCCTCTTTTTAGGTACTGTACAAAACCAATAATTATGACTACTCATTCAGAAAACTCTTCTGTGTTCTTATTTTGTAAGACTTCATGTACTCTTTTTTCTTTGCAAGAAAAAAAGCGTTTGCATGAGAAAAGAGAATATACCAATTCACTCTGAGGGCAGGGAACCTCAGAGTAAGGGTGTCTAAAAAAAAAAAAGAAAAATCCAGGGACAAACGGTAAAGAGTATTAGAAGTATCAGGAGCTTCCTGCTCAAAGATGTTACTAATTTGGTTCTAGAGTACTGAAAACCTTTCAATATTAAACTTTGCTATTAATTCTTTTTGCAATGAACAGGTAGGAGAAATAAACCAAAGAGCCATTCCTCCAGTAGACAGACAGTGTGCAACTTTTTTTCCCAGGTCTAGTCAATGCTGTGTCCTTCTAACTCCTTACTGACATATTAATGAATACAATCTCTCCAAAGTTCAGTCCAGATAAGCCAGAGATGATGATAGTCAGTTTGGCAACTGAACAACAGAGAGAAAGAAGATCAATTTTTAAAAGATTTACACACTTCCATTAATTATCTTCCTAATTTATGCACATCTGAAGTGAACAGTAATTCCTGCAAGGCTCCATTTGCATGGTCTTGTAACTTCTAAGCGTGACAGCAATGACGTTTCACACATTAAAATTGTTAAAAAGCTTCAAAATCTGGAAGACTTATGTTCATAGAATCATAGAATAAACCAGGTTGGAAAAGATCTCAAAGATCATGAAGTCCAACCCTTGATCCAACACCGCTGTAGTTACTAGACCATGGTACTAAGTGCCACATCCAGTCTCATCTTAAAAATCTCCAGGGACGGTGAATCCACCACCTCCCTGGGCAGTCTATTCCAATGTCTAATTACTCTCTCTCTTATGCAGTGATTCTGCAGTGATCTGCAGTGATCTGCAGTGAAGATCACTTTTGAAAAGAAGTATATTTCATTTCTAGATTACAGACTGCACTATTTTTTCCCTTAATTTCTAAGCAGACATCGAAATTAACATTCATCTTCAAACCCCTTCAGTGGTAGTCTCAGCTTTCCAAGACCTATCCTAGTCCGTAAGAGTACTCCCAAAGTCAGTAGATTTAAGTCTGATGCCAGCTGAAAATCTCACTGTTTGGAAATCTCGTTGCCTGTACCAAGTTTTCAGAGACAGTGGCTTAAGTGCTGGTCTGAACAATCACACAATTTTTCTTCTCAGACGTGATGTGTGGATATGTATTCTGAATAATAATAAAAAAAATATTAATCCAAAGTAAGCATTTATGTGACACAGGTGTCAAGATATAGTTACTGCACACACTCTTGCTCAACTTTTTTTTAATAAGTTTGTAATTTTGTCCTATTGTACAAAAACTTTCTCCACAAGATTAAAAGGTTTCTTTGTTTTTCTCCATTGACTTTCTTCAAGAAATTTCATAGTATTTAGAGTTGAAGTATGTCTTTTCCTCTGGAAAAAAAAATTCAACCAAACGATGATTCATTACATTAATACACCAGGATATTTTTGAATCTTAGAGCTGCACCGTAAGTTGAAAAGATTAAAAATACAAAATGCAGTGAAACATTTATAATTATTATTTTAAACATAGCAGATATGAGAGGATATAGTATACAGTAAAACACCCATGCTTTGGTTAAATAATACATTATTAATTTAAAGAACAGTGAGGGATATAATTCAAAATGCATACACATAAAAGTATTTCTCACCTTCAACAAAGAGAATATTTTACATTTTCCAAGACTGCATAGAAGTATATTAACTACATCATGACATTTGTGAAAAGCTGTTCAACTAACTGATCTTTCATACAACCTAAAACAAAAGACAAACTTTCCAGGGTAATATAGACCCCAAAACCTTTACTCGATTTTTTTTTTAAAGAGCATTTCATAGCATGCTTTTTTTTTTTGAAATGTCTCATTAGTACCTATCTAAAATGTATTCTCTATACAGTAACATATATAAATGTATAACTAACAACCAACTCACATATGCTGTTGCCTGAATTTGTTGTTGCCAGGCAACAGCTATAGAGCATTTTGCACTGCTTGCAAAAATGTGAATGAATGATTCGAAGAGAGATTATTTCTAAAATACTAGGAAGAAAACTCACTATTGGAATTACATGAATAATTCCTTGTATATTTCAAGGATTCATAGAGAATGTTCCTTCCACAATTACCGAAATGAGAAAGGACAACTCCTCTGAGTAGGATTTGAAGGGCATTTTACAACAAGGAAATTCATGTTCTATGCATGCAGTTAATGTTCCCACATGGACTCTGAACCAAAGCCACCAAAGTTAATGGGTTCCTTAAACTGACTTCAGGGTCTTTTCACTGAATCTTTTCATTGGGCTTTAACATCCATCACAGGACAAAAATTACAGACTCCTAAATGAAAAAACAGAAGGCCATCACCTTACAGGAGACACAAATAAATTCTCAATAAAATTTTACCATCTCAAAATATGCAAGTGAAAGAGAGAGAGTCTGTATGAACACTTTGTGTACTCTTCATACAGCTAAGGTTTAATCTCATTGAGACTAATGGCATTACACACAAAAGTAAAAATAGAAGCATCTATAATCCATTGATAACATGGATGTGATATGCTATCTACAAAAGAGAACTACTTGTCTCTTTAAGTAAGAGCCATCCATTACAAAATTACTAACCTTTGGCTATCATACCTCTTGGGAATTAAAAGGTGGAAAAGCACATCAAGAAAATCAACTGGGAAACATAGCAACTCCAAAGTGCTTACCACAAGCCTGACTCACAAGTTGCTTTAAACACAAACATTAGCACAAAAAGTTGTCGGACTTTTTGTCCTTGCTTACCATGGCTGCAAGATATTTCTTTCAATTTCCTGTACAACGCTTAATCAATAATAACTGGTCAGAAGCTAAAAATGATTATTCTTTCCATAATGACCAAATTGGAAATCCACGTATTTTCCTTTTAATTCTTCAAATCCATTCATGTGACTTGGCAAGAAATACTGAAAGCAGTAATTATTGGTATTTTAAATGATACTTTCAGTATAATGTAGTGAATGTAACCAGCTGCTTTAATGGATCCCAGTGAAATCCTTTTAATTCCGTATCTCAAGTTGAACTATCATGAACTATCATGAAAAAGAAACTCCTTTATATGGAAGGAATCTGGAACCTAAATCCTGTCCATCTAGAGCTTTATAAAAATTAAAATAGATAAATTTTAAATAGATACATTATAAACCAGAATTAAGGTTTTACAGTTTCATTCAAATTATTTTCATGCTCCAAGACGTAATTCATAGTTTATGTCATCGGTCAGGATGCGGTTATATAAAAGGCAATTTCAGTGCTTTCAAACAGGCTGAGCAGATTTCCCACAGATAATAATATAAAATAATCTACAGAAAGAATATCCACTCCAGGCCACACAACTTGCTTGTACTTCTTCATCTGTTTGTTTGTTTCTTAGAATATGCTATGGCAACTCGAAGAAACAGAAGAACCTTTACTTTGCCCTCTGTATTCATCATGACCCACTTGCAGAGTCAGTACAATCAATAAATGTAATCTCAAACCCAAGACATTTTGCAGGTCCCTTTGCTTTCTTCACCATAAGTATCCACACTATATCAATTAAATGTTAGGATTTTGTAAGACACATACTGCATTTTTTCAAGAGGAACCAAGTTGCAATCAGACACTTGTATTCATAGTATTATTAGTGCTGATTGATTGAAGACAGGGTTAACAGCAGAAGGAGAAACACGATGTTCATTTCCACAAAAGGTACCTGTAATGATCTAAAAGTATGGTTAAAAATAGGGGGGTTTATATGGTAAAACTTCTCATTTGGTGACTAAGAGAAACCTGCTACTTATTGTTCAATCAAGACTGAGTGGCAGATACAATTTTCTCTTTGGATAGCTGTATTAGAGTGTAAACTAAACTACTCAGAAAATAATTCTACTTAGTATGTGGAATCACAGAAAAATCAGTAATTATTCAACTGAGTGAAAATTTCCATTAGACAGGATTCTTTTGTTCTGTGGCCAAGGCGTGACCAAAAAAAACCACAGAAACAAACAAACAATAAAGATTATGACTTCGAAGGTTGATATGGGTCAAAACAAGACTATCGAAGTGACACAATGCTCATTTTTAATTAGACTTCCTAATGCAACATCAAATTGTTTTTCTTCTAAGAAACAGCACTTCAACAAGGCATGAAATACTCGCAGCTTAGTTTATTAGGAGGCAACAAAGGGATTCCAATCTGCTACAACAATGTTTCAGCCTATAAGCACAGTCAGTGCAGTATAAAATTGTGTCATATGAATTTTAATGTGACACAAGTATGAAAGATTCCAAAAGAACAAAGGCAGCACAGTCCTGTTCCACGCTACACAAATGACCTATTCTGATCTGAACAGCACAACACATTACAATCAAATTTATTTCAAAGGAGGGTTGCAGAGGTCAAATGCAATGGTTGCAAGAATGAGGTATTTCCTTTATGTAGCATTAGAGAAAAGCAAAATATCAAACAGTGCAGGAATGCCAGGGCACTGAAAAGAAAGGCATATTTAGGCTGCAGGGAAACAGATTTTATAAAGACATTTTAATTATATGTCAACCTCACTGACTACAGTTTCTAAGTTTCAAAGATACTGTGATACCTCGATGAAGATGTCATGTATACAAGTGAGCTTGTCTATTACACAGTCTTTAATATATATTTAAAATTTCAAGGCACCAGAGAAAAGTTTCATGTACGGTTCACACTTAACAAAAGAAGATAGGCTAAGTGGTCTAACTGGCTGGATGTCTCTTCGTGGCCTGATATCTCTATGGCAGAAACCATGATATTCCCAGATGTCAGAATCCAACAACAAGAGAGAGGCTGGTAAAGCTCCACAGCTGACTATCCGATCTTACAACAAAAGAAGCTACTTTAACAACTTAAAGGTATCAGAACAATGAGGTCGACTTGAAAATACTAGACTGTCAGAAAATATACAGAAATCCATTAAGATGTAAATCCAACAGTAAATGAGCAATTAAGGATAAGGTGAAAAGCAGGCAAAAAAATCTTAATGATCAGGTATCAGTAAACAAAAAGGGCAAATTTTCACAGTACTTCTTTCCATGTATTTCCATCAAGATTTAGGCTTCATCTTTGTCTTCAAATCAGCCTTCTGAACAGTATCATGGAAAAACAGCTCCAAGTCCTGACTGCACAGTTCAGAATGGATGTTTGTCCATCCTCCCCGACTGGAGACAATACTCACGCACACTATGAACACAATTTGCAGGTATGTGGGCAGTAGGCAGACAGGGTAACAAGTACTTAACGCAAGACAGCCATAAAAAGTCAGAAGAAAACATGTTATACCTCTTTAAAAAAAAAACATAAATACTTTCTATTTTACAATTAGATGAAGATTTATTACTTGAGTTTTTGAAAACTAGGCTCTTGGAAAACCAAATTCTATCAGAAAGTTCAGCACAAATCAAAGCTTGTCCTGTGGAGTTTTTTCAATAAAATGAAAATACACTATTGAACTATCTTCCATTTGATTCCCAGCCAGGGCTCCCTCAGTCACAGAACAAGACAGAATAAAAGTTGCATTGGAAGAATTTCTGTAATGAATTGGCTACCAGCCCAAAGGTTAGAATTAGTTTTATTGCCCAAGTCTAGCACTAAAATCGGTATTAGTCACCTCAGCTCTCCAAGTTCTAATCAATCTACTTCTTGGGAGACTTTGAAATATTCAAAGAATGTAGACTGTTATGACCAAAAAACCCCATGCCAGTAAGTTCCAGTGTATAGGAATGTAACATAACCAGCAAGAGGTAAAATCCTATTGACATATTTAAAAATTATCTTAGTCTTAGTTTTCAGAACCCATAACTCTCTTCCCTCCTTTCAATATTTTTTGGAGGTTAAAAATATTCATTCGCCAACAGACATTTATATCCCTGAAAATTGATGTATTCACCTACATTATGACAGCTCTAGCGTAATTCATTAACGTTTGGACTTGGAGACAGACATAAAGGGAAAAAATACAAACCTTTAATGTTTCACTTGGTGAACAAAAATTGCATTAATTTAGATATTCAGTCACAAGAATCCAATTAGCTATGGATATACCCACACATATTCATACCTTTCAACCACCACACTCATTTGAATTTTGATGCTATTTTCTATAAAATATAATCCATTTTACATTGTATTTAATAGATTTATTCAGATTTGCATTTCCATATGTCATATTTAAGCTTATACTACCACCTGCCTGAGGCTGTATAGTCTGAATTGTCACCCTCATAAACCACTTCAGTAGGAGAAAATCCTCCGTAGACACTGTATGAACTATTTCCCTTCTGCTTAGTGTAGAAGTATGATAATCATTAGGACCAGGAATAATATCCACACGCAAAAAAAGCATTTATACGTGTCCTCCTCAAAAAATCAGATTAACATCTTCAAAACAAAATATTCAAGCTACTTAAGATATATTGCAATGAAATACCACCTTCATAAATTTTTTTACACAAGTCAGCAAGTATCGACCAAGATTACTGTGATATGAACTCTACATTTGTTGCATATATGCCACACACACAGGTATATAAAAGTATTTGCATACATAAACATATGCATATACATAATTTCACACTTAAAGGACACTGAGATACCTTCCTATACAGATTTGCAAATCAAACAGATTAACTCTGATTCCAACTACTAACATCAAGGCAATGCAATACCATCATCTCTCTGCTTTGTGTTGGGCCCATCTAGTAACACTGCTGAACTGGGGAAAAACTGATGAGCAAAGGTTAAGCAGAGGACTGCCAGAAGCAAACTAGGGCTTAGAAATTGCTCTTTCAGATAAGACTAATGCTTTACTGATGCACAGAGTGACTTTGAGGTTGCAAAATCATTAATAAGAGCATCCATTCTCTTTGGATTTACATCATCTCTCATACATTTGGACTTGGGGCAATTAAGGGCTTGGACCAAACTTTCCCGTGCTCTTTTGGAATTAACAGCCCTGCCAAGGTACCAAAGTGCTCCAAAGGTCAATTTCTGATTATTGTCCTACCATCCTGCACAATGTGTCTGCAAGCAAAGCACAGCATCTGGGGGAAGGGAAAAGGGGAGAGAAGGAGGAGGAGATAAATATTAGCATTGTGATAAGCTCAAAGATCATGACTTGGAGGAGGGCAGATTTCACATGGTCCCTCCTCTATTAGGTTTCAGGGGAAGCAGGAAGAGAGGCAGCTCACCTCCCTGGAAGGGAGAGCAGGTAGAGACGCTTCACTTTTCTGCACGTCTAAACAAAAAATGAAGCATGAACTCAAAGAACTCCAGACCTCCTCTTAGCCCTAGTCGGGTTTAGTCTCGAGCCAACAGGATCTTTTGGGATCACTGGCAACATTGCTAGCTGTGCAAGCCAGCGAGCCTTCTCGTTCTTACACAAAGGGTAAAGAGAAAGCCCAAACTGATGATTCCCGGCACCGACTGAAGTTTAGAAAATCCTGACCCTTATACACACTCTGTTCCAACTTCACTGCCTTTTCAAGGTTTGCTGTACCCCGTCAGGGAAAGTGCACTTGGCCAATTCGATAACCGTGTCTCTGAGCACCCCGGTGTGTACTGAGACTAGCCACGCTCACCTAAGGGACCGCCCCTAGTTTTTATCACTGTCAGACTCTGCATCTGCCTTTCGGTCCATAAGACTGTCCCCCCCCTCCCCTCCCCGCCCGCCCCCGGCCCGCTGCAGGCTGCCATTCCCCAGTCCTCTATGTCCTGGGGCACGAGCACCCCCACATCTCCACGCCCGCTTTTCTCAGTTACTGTTGGGCTGCTCTGGTACCAGCCTCCAGTGTTTTCAGACCCTGCCCTGATTGAAGACATCCCTCTCCCAAAATGGGAGAGGGAGGGAG